>NC_066886.1:35049171-35139235 GCF_022985175.1 Labeo rohita
AGCATGTTTATAACATGATTAGCAAAAGTCGCTAGCATGTTTCTAGCATGATTAGCAAGTTGCTAGCATGTTTCTAGCATGATTAACATGTTTCTAGCATGATTAGCAAGTCGCTAGCATGTTTCTAACATGATTAGCAAAGTCGCTAGCATGTTTCTAGCATGATTAGCAAGTTGCTAGCATGTTTCTAGCATGATTAGCAAGTCGCTAACATGTTTCTAGCATGATTAGCAAAGTCGCTAGCATGTTTCTAGCATGATTAGCAAAGTTGATAGCATGATTCTGGTTGCTAGCCATAGATAGATAAATAGATAGATAGTAATGGTTAAATGATAGACAGATAGATAGATAGATAGATAGATAGATAAAGGTTTGAAGATAGATAGATAGATAGATAGATAGATAGATAGATAGGTAGATAAGGTTTGAAGATAGATAGATAGATAGAGAAAGGTTTGAAGATAGATAGATAGATAGATAGATAAGGTATGAAGATAGATAGATAGATAGATAGATAGATAGATAGATAGATAGATAGATAGATAGATAGATAGATAGATAGATAGATAAAGGTTTGAAGATAGATAGATAGATAGATAGATAGATAGATAGATAGATAAGGTTTGAAGATAGATAGATAGATAGATAAGGTTTGAAGATAGATAGATAGATAGTTAGATAGATAGATAGATAGATAGATAGATAGATAGATAGATAGATAGATAGATAGATAGATAGATAGGTTAGTTATTAGTTAGAAAGAACATAGATAGCTTAAAGCTTAATTGAGTATCAATAGCTTCTAGCAGTTTACATTAAACATAGTTCAAACAGACATGGACTTTTGGTCAATGAAAGTCTATGGGATTTTTTATGATTTTTAATATTAATTTTTAAGAAAACCGTAACTCAAACCAGTCTGAAAAGATATAGCACACTAAGTCAGAACAGTATGAAGATCTGACCCGAGTTTGGAGTATGTAGCTTGAACGGTCTAGGAGGAGTTAGTGTCCAAAAAATTTGCGGTCAGAAAAAGAAGAAGAAGAAGAAGAAGAAGAAGAAGAAGAAGTTTAAATAGGATTTCAGTAAGTTGGCTTTCCCAAGCCAACTTAATAATAATAAGTTTAAATAGGATTTCAGTAAGTTGGCTTTCCCAAGCCAACTTAATAATAAGTTTAAATAGGATTTCAGTAAGTTGGCTTTCCCAAGCCAACTTAATAAGAGATTCATTGTGCAGTCTAGAGAGCTTCATTGATTATAATGGGACTTTGTGAGATTGCGATGAAACTTGGCAACTCGGATTTCTTTTGATCTTCTTCAGGGGGAAAAGCAGAAAGAGTAATGGGGTAACAATGAAGACTTCTATCATGGCTCTCTATGCTAATTTCATCTGAGACCAAAAAAAATTGATGTCAGACATTAATGTCAGTACTTTTTTCTGCAAACACCTGCCTCTTATTCCTTTTCATTGTCTCTTCAGTATGATATATGCCTCCCTCTTTTTTTAAGCACTCTTTCATTCTCATGTCCTTTTCAGGAGGATATTCTCTATCACACTGACTTCCTCACTAGCTCAAAGTGTGTGCAACTATATTCGCTGTGGGGTACATCTGGGGGAATAGTATGAAAGCACTGGAACTCTCTAGATTAATCACTTTGGTCCCACTCCACAGGGCCTGGACATATAGCTCTCTCATTCTTTTTCTTAGTGTCTTTCTCTCTCTAATCCCTCTCTTTCACCTTCTGCCCTCCCAGGAAAGAAGCAGAACCCCGGGCATCGTTTGAGGAAATTGAAAATCCAAGCAAACAATGGCAGTAATGGTGATAACAAAAACAAACTGGGGTTTTACAAAATAACATGCATTCCTCTATACAGCTTTATGGGGAAAACAATGGACTAGCCCTTTGTTGAAGTAAACACTGTGCAGTTCATTAAATTAGCCTCTATATCATTATTATTACAAAAGGGCTGAGTGTAAAAGGGGGTAGATGTCCTTCCACAGATTTGCTTTCAAAACTGCATTGTTTGCAAATGTATACATCAATTTTCAGTCTTTTGTTGCAATATTTGGTAAACCTGCTTATAATTCTCATCTGGCAAAGTGGAGGCATTTGTTCAGCATTTTTGTGACTTGAAATTAAGAGGTTATGTATGTGTGTGTGTGTGTGTGTGTGTGTGAGAAAGAGAGAGAGAGAGAGATACAAATAAGAAAGAATGCAGTTACAGCACCCCCCAGGGTTTAAACCTTATAAAGGGATAATAAACGTATTCAGCACAAGGCAAACACAAATATAAACACCAGCCTGTTATTTATACAAAAAAATAATCTCTCTTTGCCTTACACTCACTTTCAGGTAGTCAGAAAAGGTAGTCAGAAAAAAGTCAGTGTGTTTTACATTTTATACAAGGATCAGAGATTACAGATTACAAGAAAAAGAGAATACAAAGTAAACATCTTCTAACTCTGTGATTCCAATTCAGTGATTAATTTTACCTGCAAGTATGTACTGCTGTATCAGTACCCTTATTTGTGCATATTTCATTTGAGGAAGACATGATGTGCACATGCACGGTGTTGGTTCATATGTGGAGCGTGAGAGAATATGAATTATGTTCATATAAACTTAAAGCACGCTTGCTCCGGTCCGGATATGAACTATGATCCACACAGCGAGTGTTTGTTTAACTTGCACAGAAAGTGTTTTCTCATGCGTGCTCCACCCGTTGTCATATTAAACATTGTTACAGGCACGTATACAGAGATGAACTGACAGCGCAGAAGCTATTTTATACAATTTGAATTCTCCGCAGTAATGCAACCTCATGCATAATATGGAGCAGGGATTGCATCGTAAGAATTCATTCTCATGAATAATACTGAGAAAAGCTTGGAAAACTGATGATGTAGACGTTTACTCTCCATCCACGCCCACCAATCGCCACTCCAAATTAATGCATATACGTCACTTTTCATGACGATGATTCAAGTTTGCTTTTTGAACCAAAAGAAAGAAATTGCTCAAAAAATAAAATAAAACTACCACCTTTTTCCTTAATAATAGAGATAATGAGTGCTATTATTGTTTTCACTGATGTGCAACCTGTGCATGTATGTTAAAATTTGAAAAAAATTGTTTTATGGTTTCATGACACTTGGCTGAGGAAAAAAATAAAATAAAATAAGATTACTGTTATAAACATGAACCGCATCTAAAAGGTAAAGGGGGAGGTGTTTCTACAAGTTATAGCAATATCTTCATATAATTCATTTGAAGTAATGCTGCTTCATATTACATTATCCAGAGAAACATATGTTAATGATAAATCCCCTGTGACGTCTGTACTGGCTACTGTATACAGGCCACCAGGGCACCATACAGACTTTATTAAAGAATTTGCTGATTTTCTATCTGAGTTGGTGCTTGCTGTAGATAAAGTCTTAATAGTGGGTGATTTTAACATCCATATTGATAATAAAGATGATGCACTGGGATCAGCATTTATAGACATTCTGAACTCTATTGGGGTTAGACAACACGTGTCAGGACCTACTCATTGTCCAAATCATAGTCTAGATTTAATACTGTCACATGGAATTGATGTTAATGGTGTTGAAATTATGCAGCAAAGCAATGATATCTCTGATCATTATCTTGACTCATGTATACTCTATATAACTAAACCTATAAATTCAACTCCTTGTTACAAATATGGTAGAACAATCACTTCTACCACAAAAGACTCTGTAAGTAATCTTCCTGACTGAATTCCTAAGCATATCCAATAGCCCAGAAAAACTTGATGATGTAACAGAAACCATGGACCCTCTCTCTTTTCTAGCGCTCTAGATATGACACTCCTTTACGCTTAAGGAAGATTAAGGAAAACAGTCTGACACCGTGGTATAACAAGCACACTCGCGCCCTAAATGGAGCAGCCCGGTAAATGGAACGCAGGAGGAAAACAAAACTAGAGGTATTTTGTACTGCCTGGCATAAATGTAACCTATCCTATAGAAAAGCATAAAAAAATTGCTAGATCTGATTACTTTTTTTGTCTTTTTTAGAAGAAAACAAACCTAACCCTAGATATTTATTCAACACAGTGGCTAAATTAACGAAAAAATAAAGCACTAACAGGCGTTGACATCTCCCAACAGCATAGCAGTAATGACTTTATGAACTACTTTACTTCCAAGATCGATACTATTAGAGTTCAAATTGTAACCATGCAGCTGTCAGCTCCAGTATCGCATCAGATAGTGTCACGATATCTGTAGTGTAGGAGCAAAGGAGCAAGGAGACATAGGAAATAGAAAGCAAAACTGTCTTTTAATAATCCAAGATATAGGGAAAAACACTCATGGCATAAGATGTATAACACTCGACCCTAGACTTAGGAAAACACAGGGCTTAAGTACTCTGAACTAAATGGGATAACAAGAGGAACACAGGTGAAACATATGTATCTCTCTGTTAGTGCTACTGGATCTTAGCGCTGCGTTCGATACTGTGTTGACCACAGCATTCTCTTGAACAGACTTGAAAATTATGTTGGCATTAGTGGTAGTGCATTGGCATGGTTCAAATCGTACTTATCTGACCGCCATCAATTCATGGCAGTAAATGAAGAGATATCATATCGATCACAAGTGCAGTATGGAGTACCACAAGGCTCAGTACTAGGGCTGTTACTTTTTACGCTTTACATGTTACCCTTGGGAGATATCATCAGGAAATATGGTGTTAGCTTTCACTGTTATGCTGATGATACTCAGCTGTATATTTCTTCGCAGCCCGGCGAAACATACCAATTTGATAAACTAATGGATTGTGTAGTTGAGTTAAAAAACTGGATGACAAGTAATTTCTTACTGCTAAATTCTGAAAAAAAACAGAGGTGTTAATTATTGGAATTAAAACCTCTGCGTGTAATAACCTAAAACACTGTCTAATACTTGATGGCTGCTCTGTCAGTTCTTCGTTGTTAGTTAGGAACCTTGGTGTGCTATTTGATGGCAATTTTTCCTTCAAAAACCATATTTCTATCATTTGCAAAACTGCATTTTTCGATCTGAAAAATATATCAAAACTACGACCTATGCTCTCAATGGCAAATGCAGAAACGTTCGTCATGCGTTCATGACCTCAAGGTTAAATTATTGTAATGCTTTATTGGGTGGTTGTTCAGCACACTTAATAAACAAACTCCAGTTGGTCCAACATGCAGCAGCTAGAGTTCTTACTAGAACCAGAAAGTATGACCATATTAGCTTGGTTCTGTCAACACTGCACTGGCTCCCCATTAAACACTGTATAGATTTTAATATCTTGCTTATTACTTATAAAGCCCTGAATGGTTTAGCACCTCAGTACCTGAGCGAGCTCTTATCACGTTATAGTCCTTCAAGTCTGCTGCACTCTCAAACAAACTGATAATACCTAGAATATCAAAATCAATAGCAGGCAGCACATCATTCTCTTATTTAGCGTCAAACTCTGGAACAATCTACTTAACACTGTTCAGGATGCAGACACACTCTGTCACTTTAAATCTAGACCAAAGACCCATCTCGTTAACCTGTCTCACACATTACAATACATTAACAAATTTCTATAATTCAAATCCATTAAAGGATTGTTAGGCTGCATTAATTAGGTCAACTGGAACCAGACACACTTCCCGTAACTCCCGATGAACTCGTTGCATCATAAGATAAATGGCATCTACGGTAATATTAGTCTTCTTTCTTTCTTATTCCGAGGACACTGTAGCCACCAGATCCAGTCTGTATCCAGATCAGATGTCACCGCAGTCCCCCAGATCCACTCCGTACCCAGCCCAGATGGTGGATCAGCACCTAGAGAGGATCTTTACAGCCCTGAATGTCAGCATGTCAACTAGATGAGCCCCAGAGATGGATCCCCAGTGAAGATCTTGTCACCTAGACGGCCATCGGCACAAGGCCACGGGAACCAGATGAATCCTCTGCACATTGGAACAAACTGCTGGTTCATCTGGCCAGAGGAGAACTGGCCCCCCGACCGAGCCTGGTGTCTCCCAAGGTTTTTTTCTCCATTCTGTCACAGATTTGGTTCCTTGCCACTGTTGCCTTTGGATTGCTTAGTTGGGGACACGTCATTTCCAGCGATAATGTTTATTTAAACTGAACTGAGCTGGATGATGACATCATTGAATTCAGTGATGAACTGCCTTTAACTGAAAATTGAGTGTTTACTGTTGTCCTTTTGCATTATTGATGTACTATTTCCTATTTAATACTGTTGTCGCAACTGGTGAAGAGGCAGACAATGGTAGATCCAATAGAAGCTTCTTTATTTGAAACACAACTGAGGATAACTTCCTCTTCATAAATCAACAAAGGCATCAGCATAGAGCTGGAAGGCTTACTAAACGGTCTTATCTTGTGTCCATAGGAATACAAGACAACGAAGGGGACCTCGAAAGCATGAGGTGAGATCCAGGCAGGTAAGTCAGAGTTGAGTAGTCCGTGTGCAACCTTGAGACCAGCCAATGAGGGAGTGAGGTGAGTGGCATTTTATAGTTTGTGGGTAAGTGAATGCAGGTGTGAGCGATTAGTAATCGGGAGACTGAGAGCGTGTGTAGGAGGCTGGCGTGGTAGGTAAGCTGGGCGTGACTGGTGACTCTCTGACAGCACCCCCTCCCCCACAGGTGTCTCCTGACGCCCGTAACCAATGACGAGGATGACCACGCCCCCTGGAAGTGAGACAGTCTTGGTGGACTTGGTGGAACTCAGTTAGGAGCGATGGATCCAGGACGTCATCTCTGTCCACCCGTGATCTTTCTTCAGGACCGTACCCTCCCAGTTTATGAGGTATTGGAGGCGGCCGCCTTGCCGCCGGGAGTCTAGGATCCCTCTGACTCGGTAGATGGTTTCGCTGGTGTCAACTTCAGGAGGAGGAGGTATTGCGTGCTCTGTGGATGGAGGGAGAAGGGGATTAATATATGGCTTGAGAAGGGATACATGAAAGGTAGGTGCGATGCGATAGGAATCAGGTAAGGTCAGTTCATAGGGTTCATACACAGAGGAGATGAAATTTCTAGATGCGCCGGAGTCCACAAGAACTTTGACTGGAAAAGATTGGTTCCGATACATTAGGACAACATCAATATTAGGTACTTTAGATACACCAGGACGATTTGGACAGTACTTAGCGCTGGGCGTGGTGGACAAACGGGGCAGGTGCGCATGAAGTAGTCCTTCACTCCGCAATACAGACACAAGCCTTGGTTGATGCGGTGTGAACGCTTAGCGGCTGACAGATGGTAGCGGTCAGTTTGCATGGGTTCCGGTGCTGGAGGAGGTGGGACTGGTGAGGCGGTGGCAGCAGGTACAGGTTCCATATGGCAAGTGTTGAGAGACATGTAGGGCCTTTTGAAGGAAACTTTCCAATGCCACGGTGTCATCATATATGGACATTTGCTGTCTCAAAGCGGGATTCAACCCTCAGGTGAAAAGCTGAAAGTAAGGCAGTCTCATTCCATCCACTACAGGCGGCCAGAATGTGAAAGTGGATCGTGTAGTCGTGAATGGACATATCAGCTTGCCGTAGGTGGAAGAGTTCATCATGTGCAGAGAGAGCGGAAGTTGATTTACCGAACACATCTCTGAAATGATCTACAAACACATCTAATGAACGAACTAAAGAGTTTTGTGAATTCCAGAGAGATTCCGCCCACTGCACTCCTCTCCCTGATAGCAGGGAAATTATAAACACCACCTTGGCTTTATCATTGGCAAACTGTTGAGGTTGTAATTCACAGACGTAAGATAAGGGGTAAGAGGTTTAAATAAGGGGTAAGAGGTTTATTCATCATAATGTGCAGATAGCTTCACTGATTATAACAGGAGTGTTTTGTAAAGGATTAGTTCACTTCCAGAACAAACATTTAAAGATAATGTACTCAACTCATTGTCATCCAAGATGTTCATGCCTTTCTTTCTTCAGTCGTGAAGAAATTATGTTTTTTTTTTTTTGAGGAAAACATTTCAGGAATTATCTCTATATAGTGGACGTCAACAGTGCCCGCAAGTTTGAACGTCCAAAATGCAGTTTAAATGCAGCTTCTAAGGGCTCTAAATGCTCCCAGCCTAGGATAAGGGTCTTATCTAGCGAAATGCTTGTCAAAAAATAAAATAATAATAATAATAATAATAATATACTTTTTAACCTCAAATGCTCGTCCTGTTTAGCTCTGCCATGTGCATATATACTCTGTGTAATCCAGGTCAATACAGTTAGGGTAGGTCGAAAAACTCCCATCTCATTTTCTCCTCCAACTTCAAAATCGTCCTACGTACATCGCTGTTTTACCTTTTTTGTACCTTTTGTCCATGTTTACTTTATAAACACTTAGTCAGTACTTCTGCAGTCATGTAGGACGATTTTAAAGTAACAGTTTGATTAACTACGTGTCGTCTAACATTTCAAAAACATACTTCCTCTCCTGAGATTCGCACACATCTGTCTCCTCAGTGCCATCACAAGCCCCTACTGGAAACTCCTAACCACTTGAGAGACCTCTCAAACTGTCTTAAATAACTGGGAGAGTAAGAGTGATTCTTAGCTTTAAGAAATTTGATAACTTACTTTTATACATAAGTTTGAAAGTAGGAGTAAATTTCATGAATTCTCAGCACTTAAGACTAAAATGGCATTTTGAGAAGCTTGATAAATACAGGCCCAGGGCCGGTATGTATAAATCTTTTCAGAAATGCTTTTAAGCATAGTCTTAAACTCTGACTTCAGTGTCAAAAAAAGTAGGACTTTGATAACAGTATGGAAACTTTTATAAAGAAGCTAAAAGCAACTTTCAGTAAAGTCTAAGACTGATTCTTAAGTGCTGACTGAGGGGACACTTAAGTGTTGTGAACTACAATGAAGCACTACAATGATGTCAAACAAAAATGGCTACCCTTTACCTCTGAAACAGCTAATAGTGAGCCTGCTCATGTGAAGTCACAGCAGCACAACACCAATCATTTGATGCAACTACAATAAAATCATTTAATTAAGACACTATTTAATATTTCAATATATATTTTTTTTAATTATTTGCATTGTGCAAAATTATCACAAATTATTATTGATGTTGTGAAATTCTTTTCTATTGGTATATTTCCTTATTTACAATTGGAATAATGATGTGAACATCAATGTTCCATCAACAGCTCCAATAACTCCAAGAAAGCCCACAATCCTCATAAAAGTGACTTGTTTTTGTAGCATGGTTTGACAGTCAGTTGGAAAGTCAGTGAACTGCCATATAGTATTACTGTTACTACTTTTGTAAGTGTTACGGAGCGAACGAGGCGTGAAGCAGACAGATCCACGTGCAAAGTTATATTCTTAGACAGAGACATGGTCATACAACAGGCAGGGTCGAACATAAGCAAACAGGTACAGCATAGGCAAGACACAAGAGTATATCAGGGACAGGCGAGGGTCGAATGGCGGTGAGCATGATCCAAGGGGCAAGGCAAACAAGATGAGATAACCAGGCTAGGATCAAGACACGGATAAAACAGACTAAGAACAAAACTTGAACAGACTAAGAACTAAACTCAAAATGGCTCCGTAACATAGCTAACATGAGAGAGTACTACATTCAGGGAGCGGCTTCAAGGTGCTCCAAACCCTAAACAATCCAAAAGTGCAGTGGAACGGGGGCGGGACAAGACGAGGGATGGAGGGCCAGGTCCATGTGGAGATGGAGGACCTAGGGGCTGAGGTAGGACCGGCAGAGCAGGGACCCAGGACGGAGGTGGCAGGACAGGGAGCCAGGGCGGAGCCGACAGGACAGGCGCAGCTGAGGGCCACCAGAGCAGGACTGTAGACCTTCACGGCGGAGCAGGAGACCACCAGGGTGGAGCAGATGGAGCAGGAGACCACCAGGCAGGAGCAGATGGAGCGGGAGACAACCACCGTGAAGCACACGGAGCAGGAGACCACGAGACCGGAGCAAACGGAACAGATGTCGCGATTTAGCTCAAAGGGAAATGTATATAAATAATTACAATTAATTAGGATTAATTACAATTATTTATATCAGCTGCCAGTAGTAACTGTAGCAGAATCAATTTTCATCAACTAATCTGTTCGCCCAGCGAACATTCAGTATAATCTTTATATCAACTTTAAGAAATGATATTTTCTTGGCCACAGAAAATAACTTTCTTAAAGTACCGTTGCACAGTGGTGGCCGAAGTACACAAGTTGAGTACTTGAGTAAAAGTACAGCTACGTATAATAAAATATTACTCCAGTAAAAGTAAAAGTGCTCCTCTTTCAATTTTACTCGAGTGAAAGTACAAAAGTACCTGATTTTTTATGTACTTAAGTAAAAAAAGTACTGATAGATTTATTTTGCAATTTTATATAGGCTACTTAATTGAATGTTATTAGCACATATTTTTTTTTATAATCCTACTGCTCAAAATACCTGGGATTTTCCCAAAAAATAAATTTTTGTTGTTGATATGGACTATGTTGACGAGAGTGATGTAGTAATATTCAATGTGAAGCTTGCAATGTACCTGAGAGAAAACAGATTTGACCATCATATTTTCACCAGTAAGAAAAAAGTGTTGTAAAGCTTGTTTTGCATAATGTCACAGTTATATATGACATGAGAATAAGGCCTGAAGTGAGCAAGAACATTTTAAGGAAAATATAATTATATTTTCATAGTGATTTTTTCCTTTCAAATATTGTATGCAGGGGCGTAGATTTAGGGTGGACGGAGGGGATGTGTCCCCACCAATATCCTCCGACCATTGAAATGTCCCCACCAATAATTTAATCCACTTAAAAAAAAAAAAAATCGTGCTGTCAACATTAACCTAGACACGCAGAAAGGGATAAATCACATTCTCTCCTTGAGTCCTCCCGCCCCCAAAACACATATGAACATTTTGATTGGCTGTGCCTTTTCCTGCTATCATGTGAGAGGCTATGGCTGCGTTCAGATACAAGCAGCGCCACCAATAGGTCAATACAGTCATAGGTCCCCACCAATGTCCAGAGCAAATCTACGCCCTTGTTTGTATGTGTAAAAACACCCCTGGTCAAATGCCCCCAGAGAGCATCACTTCCCACTTTAATAATTACTGTAGTTACCATGATCTGAGCATGACACCCTTTCTTTTTCCCTTGGATGTAATCTATCTAGGTGGATGAATAAAAATATGTGGACTTTATATCTAAAAATCATCTCAACTTAGCACCAGCAAGCAGCTAGACAGTTAGCATCAGTTAACAATATTTACTTATTTTCAGTATGGTTTAATAAACATTTATATCTGTCTACTCTAGCTGATCCAAACAATATAAAAATGTATACTGTTGCTAAACAATATAAAAACAGACGTCACGTAGGGCTACATGTGTATCATTTTAATAAAACTGCTAACGTTACATCAGCGAGGAATATGAATGTGCATGAGTTATTTTATTTAAGCTGTTATTTAATTTTTTCATTTTTTAATGTGTCTGAATTCAAGCATTTCAGTTAAACAGTTCACTTAAACAGATCACCTTTTACAGCAGATGTAATTCACAAACAACGGACAGCTTTGACCTAAATATGATTTCAGTTATAATAATTAATCCTAAAATTCGACATTAGTAACTTACTTTTCGCAGCATCAGTCGCGTGCATGCACAAGATCTCCCGATTCTTACTTGTGAATTCAGTTGACAGGAGACTCGCTCTAAACGGATCATTTGAATCAATGAGTTGTCGACTCTAGAACAGCTGCAATCGGATCATTCCAATTCGTGAATGAATCGTTTGGTGCGATTGGCGAATCAATTTAACAGGTTTGTTGAAAAGAATCAGTTTGTTCATGAATCAGACACCGCTTATGCGTCTCAGAGCATGTGATATATTATAAGAAGTAACGATATGTTTATGAAATGTAGTGAAGTAAAAAGTACGATCTTATGCTTTGGAATGTAGTGAAGTAAAAGTGAAAGTTACTCAAAATAAAACTACTCCAGTAAAGTACAGATACTTGAAAAATGTACTTAAGTACAGTAACGAAGTACAACTACTTTGTTACTGCCCACCACTGCCGTTGCATTAGAGCATGTAGCTCGAATCGGAATCGTAAAGGGACATTAATTTTCAAGGCAGAATCAGAATCAAAACTCTGTAATTTGTGCACAATAGTTTATTAACGAAGGACTAACACATAACTAATCTAAACAAACAAATATGAAATCACTCATACATGGGGGAATGGTCAGTGAGAAGCAGTTAGAGAGAGACAAGGAAATGAAGCTATGAAAAGAGTCAGTTAACCACCTGCTGTGAAACCATCAGTGCTGTCTACAGCTTATACTAAACCTCTGTATGTTTAGTTAAGTGTACGATACTTGCATTGCCTTGGTCGTCGAACAAGTGTCCAAATGCAGTCTCTGAAAGTCTTGATGGTTTGGAGCAGTGGTGGTTTTGGAATTGCAATCACGTTCTTCCGGGTCTGAAGGGTGATGAACTCCAAAGATGTCCTGACTCGTTGGTGACTGGGAGTTTCTTCCCATGTGAAAAGTGAAGAAGAACCAAGAGCTGAGAGGGACCCAGCTGAAGTCCTGTGATCTTTGGGGAATGGAAAGACAAGGCCGCAAGGCCTGGCGCACGCTTAGGGAAGTCCTGAAGAGTTCTAGCTCATCTTCTTAGGTTCTCCAAGAACCACCGACTGGCTGAGGCGAGTCATGAAGATGAATTCCAGGGTTGAGTGGAACTGTCTGGCTCTTTGTGGTCGAGAGCCACAGCTCTGTATGTTGGGCCTGTCGGGCCCGCCGGGCACACCCTGTGCCGGCACAGGCTCCCCGTGGGTTCCTCCACACGGGCAGCAATCAGAAGATGTTGCAGTCGAAGGAGAAAGTGAAGAAAGAGAGGAGAGAGAGGGGTCGATGCCTTTAAACTCTCTGGAGGCTGTGCCTCCAGGAGGTCCATGAACCAATAGTAACTTTCACCTTTGGAGGGAAAGTTTACGACTCTTTGTCTGTGAGCATGGTATTTTGCATATGTAATTCGATTGGGTGTTGATGCAAAAACTACTGAGGTTTCTTAAAACACTAACATGTTGCAAAGGTATCAACATCTAATTTACACCATCTTTTAGATCATTAAAATACGAACTCAAAGAGTCCAAGAATGACATAGGTGGGTTATACTACTAGTCATCTATCATAATACATGCATAAAACAGTAGAAAGACAAATACAAATACAACAGACAAAATTAAAATACAGTGCAGTAATACTGTACACAATGACCTGGGCTATGTGTGATAGGAAGGTCAAAGAAAGGTTTGTCTGTGAATGAGTAGGAAAGAGTCCATTTCTATAGGCATTGTGTCTTTCCTATAGAGAAATGTAGTGTGCTCCGTTTGTATTCCTTGAGGCAATAAAACCTATGATATCAGATCGTTGTCCTCGCAACTGAGCCCTTTTGGGGTGTTAGTTGCTTTGTGGGGGTTGTCTCCAGAACTCCAGCATATAGCTGGGTTGTTGGTTTTAAAGATTATTTGTTAAATGTAACAAATAACTGTATGTCTGATTGGTCCAGATGCTACACAGAAGACCATGGCAGAGACTGAGACCTAGGAAAAGTAGAGATAGACAACACAGACATAGTATTCACGGCCCCCAGGACTGAGGCAGAAAACACAAGCAGTTCATCAACAGTCTCCCTGCTGACCACTGAACAGGCAGACAGTTCATAAACAGGCTAAGGGACTGACACAGGGTAAGTGGACAGTTCATTAGTGGTCTCTTTGGCACTGACAGAGGTAACGGGGCAAATGTAGACTGCATCTTTAGTCTCTGGGTTCATGACAGGCAGGGTTATGAGTGCAAGGGTGGGTCTTTGGGCTGTGACAAGACGACTAGAGTTTACAAGGGAGCTCAGGTAAGGTGTCTGGTGTCATGACTGGACTAACGGGGCAGATAACAGGTTCACTGGTGGTAACAGGACAGACAGATGGTTTAAAATCTGACTCATTAACAGAAACAAGATAAGCAGACAATTCCAAACTGGATGTATTGGCAGAGATAGGGTGAGCAGCCTGTACCAAACCAAGAGCATTGACTGGGACTGAACTAGCAAACAACTCATGGACTGAAACTGGGCAAGCAGATAGTACAACATCAGGATTGTCAATGGGATCGGGATAGACAGGTGATTCAACATCAGGTTCATTAAGAGAAATGTAACAGGCAGATAATATAAAGACAGATTCATGGATTGATTCTGATTAACCTGACAGTTCATAATCAGCCTCCATGGCTGGTTCAGAATGGGAAAAAAGTTCAGAGATGGCCTCCTTGGCTGGTTCAGAGCAGGACGAGAGTTCACAAGCAGCCTCTATGGCCGTGACAGGACGGACAGGGAGTTCATTAATGGGTGCCACTACCAGGACCAGAGCTGAAGTGAAAGACGCTGCTTCAGGAGGTTCTGCAGCATACGCCGCCACCTCTGTGGGATCCGGAATGGGTACTGCCACCTCCGGAGGTTCTGCAGCCTCAGTCGCCGCCTTTGGCAAACCTTCCATGGACGTCGCTGGTTCTGAAACTTCGGTGGTACTGAACGCAGCCCATACACACCAGAAAGCAACCCCAATATGGGAAATACTGCAGACAAGGGGATTACTTCTGGGATGGAAGAATTTAAGAGCACAGATTTAGGGATGCCAGCTGCACATGCTGACACCAGCGGTGCATCCCTCACACTGGATACCAAACTGGGATACAGAAGGACTGACCTTGAAAATCTGGATGCAACATACAGGACGTGACATGACTCTGGATGATCCTCTGTGGCGTGACAAGACTCTGGATGTTCAGCTAAGATGTAATGAGACTCTGGACGAACAGCTGAGACGAAACGTGACTCAAGATTAACAGCTATGACATGACAAGACTCTAGAAGATCAGACGAGACGTGACGAGGGTCTGGGCGATCAGCTGAGACGTTACCTGACTCTGGACAAACAGCTGAGACATGACAAGGCTCTGGATGAACAGCTAAGGCGAGACTTGACTCATAAAGATCAGTTGTGACTTGACTTGACTCAGGAAAATCAGCTGTGGCTTTATTCAGGGGAGTAATTTCCACTGGGGACAGGGGGGACATATACCCCCCCATCCCTCGCCCACTCTCCCACTCTCCCACACATATATATATATATATATATATATATATATTTGTACTAGAAAGACTCTGAGGTGATGATATACTTAAAAATATTTAACAAAACCGATGCATAAAACATAATTCTTTGGCGTAGGCCCCATCCGTAGCTTGAATCAGTGAGACTGTCATGAATCGGTGACCTCACACAGACTGTTGCACTACACCCCAGACTACGTCTCCCATCACCCATCGCACTGATTGCGCAAACACCTGTGGCCAATATGGCGCGCTATTTAAGCCCCGGACTTTCCCTCTGTTACTCACGGAGTATTGTGGTTTATTGTATGGTTGTTTCACGTTTGTTCCCTAGTTCCCTGTGTTATACCTGTTTGCTGTTGCCTACTCTGCCTGTTCGTCTTTGTCTCGTCCTACAAATAAAAGCTTGTGTTTGGATCCGCTCGCCTCTCGCCTCTCTCCCCACGGACAGAGACGTTTCTATTACTGCCGAAGACAAAGGCAGGGGTGGAGCCTACCCCAAAAAGAGAAGCCCACCAGTCGATGTATTTCTTTGAAGATCCTAAAAAAAAAAGAAGTAAAACAAAAGAAAATATTGGTAACACTTTATTTTAAGATGTCAAAATACAGAGTTATTACCTAATTAAGTACTTAGTAGTGTCACACCCCATTGGACTGTTTGTGTTGGTTTCTCCCTCTGTTGCCCATATTTGTTCCTTCCTGTTCCTGTCCTCATCAAGTCATTATTAGTTAATCATCCACACCTGTCTGTGTATCATTATCCTGTCTTTGTAAGTTGGTTTCGGTTGAGTGGTTGTTTTACTGATCACAATGTTACGTTGGTGTGTGTTTTCCTGCCCTTCGTGTCTGTATTTACCTATTGTGGATTATATTAAAGACTTGTCTTGTATGAATCAGTGATTATTATTATTATTATTATTATTATTATTATTATTTATTAGCTAAATCAAGTCCCTCTGAGAATGGATGTTGAAACTTTAGCATTATACGGTGTGTTTGTTGGTCAAGGTCAGAGTTTGAGGACTGAAAATTGTGATGCTTAAAGCAGTAGCTAAACTACAGAACCTGTCAAGCATTAAAAGCCATCGCACTTCAAAAACAGATCCTTTACACTGCAACAACAAACTCCTTCAGATGTCAGAGAGCTATAAATCATAAACTTAAATTCCCTCCTGGGGCAAGACTACGTATCTCATAAGCTTTTGTCTGTGATCAGTGATTGGGGGACAGGCTAAGCTTAAAGAGCTGAATTTAACAAACCTAATTATTGCACCTTAATTAGTACCAGGGGTAAAACCTGAGTAAGACACCTGCAGGCTCAATTTATATTCTGTGAAGTGAACAAGTGTTAATGTGCTGTATTAAGTGTTAATGTGCTGCACCTAACATTAGAACAGTTTTAAGTTAAATAAATTAAATGTATGCATATATATATATATATATATATAACGAATCCGGCCTCTGTGGTTCCCCCCAATCGCCACCAGAGGTCACCATCTCCTGAGTATTGACTCTACCCTTCACAAACTCCATTTCCCATAACCCCGTACCTGGCTCTGCCCTCACGGACAGTCATTTCCTGTTCCTGTCCTATATAAACTTCCGGTTTTTATACACACATTGCGGCTGACATTTCTTTTCTTTATTACTCTGTTGGATTACTGTGTATTAACCCCAGGAATGTTTCTCTCGTTTACCTGCCCCGACCACTTGCCTGTCTCCTTACTCTGCCTTTGTCTCGCCTCTGATATACCTATTCGCTGTTTATCAACCTTGCCTGTTTCAAAACAGTTTTGAAATTTGAGAAAATGGTTTTAATTTAAAATGATCAAGAACTATCAAGTATATTAAAATAGTCAGACTTGCGTTTTCAAAATCAAGTTTGAACACTATTGCTTCTTGTTCATCTTGTAACAGACTGTGATGTAACGTTATGCATTTGACAAAAGTCTTTTAAATCAGCCTTTATCAGCAGTTTTTCTGATAACGCCTAAAAGAACTTCAATTACTCTGTCATTTTTGATCATACAGATAAGAGCAATACATTAATTGAATCTGTAAAGGGTCTACTTTTATTTGTATACACTCATAATAACAATAAAAACACTCTGGTTTTGTGAAATAAAGAAAACTAACAGGGTGTGCAGTCTGCCGCGTTGTTCTCTGTAATCATCATTTAGAAATGCGTCACTACAATGAACTGAAACTCAGCAAATACTTGACACAGACACATGAGTGATATATCTATAGAAAGCTTTAAATGTCTACTTTTAAATAAAGTAATCATAACCAAATATTCTGTGTTAAAGTAATCTGTATGAAATCAAAGTCATGTCCAGTCTTTCTGGTCAGACCTAATTATTTTTAATTTGATCACGCCCACGAGCTACTTTCACTTGATATTATAATCATTCACATGACACGCACGCAGCGTACCACCCACATCAACGTAAACAAAGCAGCGAGACTTTTCTTCATTGTTCATCTTGGCTACTTGCATCTTGTTTCTGGAAGAAGACGCGCTGTGAGGAGTAATGGTGTGTTCACACCAAACGCAAATTTAATTATTTGTGCGAGTAGATTACATAAAAAGCCAATGCAAAGACCCGAATAGAGGCGAATTCGCGCTGGGCAACGTGAAATGTGGGCGCATTTGCCACGAACGCGCAATATTCGCCTCAAACGCGTCTTACGCGCAAGTTCAAAAATTCCAACTTGAGCAGAAAATTAGCATGATGCGTTCTCGCGCAAGCCAATCAGCAAAGAGCTTATTGACAAGTCTGGTTGAATCAGCAAATGGAACAGAGCATTACTGTAGCCAGAAATGTATAATATAAGGTATCTGGAGCATAGAAAACAATTAAAAGCAGTTGTAGTGGTTGTTGTATATTTTCAGATGCTGCTAAAAATAAAAAATAATAATAATAATAATAATAATAATAATAATAATGTCAGTGCATGTACAGTAGAAAAATGAAACACACATTAATCCAGGATTAAAAGGCTACTCATCCGCCTCTGGATGTTGCTGTGAATCCAGGTGTTTGGCTTTCCAGTGTATTTGGGATTTCAACAGCAGGTACAAAGCAGCGATCATAGTTATTTCTATCATGACTGATCGCGCAAGTGGTGCAGAAAACAACCCGCAAGTAATCTAGAGTGAGTGACGCAATGAGCAATTGTCATAGAAACACCTACAGGGGTAACTATAGAGACAAACAAGCAGACTAAGGAAACTGGCCACGGGACTAAACTCAGGAAGTGAAGACAAACAACGGGGCAGAAAAACACTTCAACATAAGAGTATAAGGACAGACACAAAGCACACATGACAGTGATCAGTAATGTGCCTTTGACCATCATTATGTATGTTTTGATTGTACTGTGTTGTAAATAAAATACAAATAATCTAAAACTCCATTCTTTGAATCTTCTCACATTGTTTCTACCTGACAGTCACAGTCTCACTGATGGGCCATTAGGGGAGGGCCTTTTGTCTCTCAGGTGTGAATCACTAAATATTCATGACCATTGTCACTCCCTCGCATATTCCTTTTCGATCACAAAACATGTCTTAGAAAACTTAAATCAATATATTGTTTTCTGTAAACGAGTGAATGAGATGATTGTCACATCTTGTAGAAAAAAATCTGTAGCCTACCACACCCAGTTCTCAAAAGTCTTGTGAACAAATGATCTGAATGTGTTTCATGGCCTTATTTCAGTGACTTAAAAATTTTAGTTTTTCATTAACCACGCGTAAACATTGTTTTCTCAAAAACACAATTAATACATTAATGTTGCTTGCATATTATTGTAGCCCAGTTTCTGCTTATTACAATGTAATCAGACTTTAGGCATTAATATGTTTTTAAGATACTGAAAAAAGCACAAATGTCAGGGCATGTCAAAACTTCTCCAGGGTGCCAAAACACCCTCAGACCCCAGAGGGTTAAAGAGCGGACACAATTTTGTATTTCTAATTCGTGACTTTTCAAAACGATTCCTCAAAATAACAGCTATCACAATATTTTACAACCCAAAACTAAACAACCTCTCACATAGCCCACTGCTTCAAAAGCAGGCTTTTCCCATTAGATCCCCATTAGATCTCAGTGTGAAGATGATCCATATTGTCGCCATGGTTGTTATCATTGCTATTGTTGTTCCAACAAGATTTCCCATAGCTAGTGCCACCCACCCTAGACTGGGGGATGCCTTTCTGGGCAGAGAAATGAATGTTCAGGCACTTGGGATAATCCATCATGTACTGAAAGCAGAGGTCACACTGGGGATAATTGCAGGTAGGATCTGTCTCTTTTATAGAGATGTTTTCTGTACCTAGGGAAAAAGCAGGAGGGCTTCAGAATGAGTGCTGAAATTGTTGGATCTGGAATTTTACTGGGAAGTCCTACTCTGAAATCTGAAAGTTTCGACATTGCCACAAGCATGTCCTGTGTTTTTCAGAGAGAGTCAGTTTCAAACATATTTTTGTTCTCTAGTTAAATGACTAAGAGTAGACCTTATCCTTTTAATCACAAACTGAACTAAATCATTTATCCCTGGAAACACTACAGGCATTTAAAGAGACAGGATTTTATTTTTAATTTTATGTTAAAAATAATGAGAGGCAGGATTATATAGGTTTTATATTATATTATATTATATTATATTATATTATATTATATTATATTATATAGGATTAAGACATTTTCAGGTGAGAATGTACTTGTTTTTAGTTTAAATATGCAGTTTGTTAATAAAGATAACGTTTATTTGAAAATTTGTGTCAATGTTTTCGGACATGTGAGCTCCAAGGCATCAGTGGCCATTCAGCGCTCATGAATTCGTCAAGAGCAGCCTCACCTTGGCTAGATCTTCTAGAATTTACTGCTGGTTCTGATGTCTCTATAGTGGTTAAACATGAGATATAATTCATTTTGGGTAAATCCAGTTTTGGGAATAACGCATTACAAAAGTAATAATGTTACAGTAGTATATTACTTTTTGCAGTAACGCAGTAATATAACACATTACTAATAAAATCTGGGTTATATTATTACTCGTTACATTCTCAGTAACACAAGGTACAACAACATATTTTAGCTTGACATTAAGTGGTGAATTTACCAACACTGCAAAACAGCACCAGAGAAAAAAAATATGTGGGTAAAATAATTTGTCTATTTCCTGTTGCTGGAATTCGATGGTTGAGATGACTGCAGAGACGGATTCTACATTTGTGAGATGGACACACTCCCATTATTTTCAGTTAATCAGAGAAAAAGATAAGAATGCATAGACAGGTGCAATCAATGTGCAACACCCAACTCTTAACATGGAGAAATAGCACGAGTAACACCTGGAAACACCTGGACTGGTGCCACTAACACTAAACTAATGGAGAGAGATAGCTGCGGGGTCAGAGAAGAGTGCAGACAAGCAGCAAAAATTAAGTATAACATAAAATAACACAATCAGTTTTATGAATTCATAGTCTTTATATAAAATGAATGAATATGTGAAATACAATTGACTTAAAATAGCCTAATTATCAGATTAACAAAATGAAAGGAAAAGACTGAGTGACATATGCTGCTGAGTTTGGTTCACATCATGTGGCACGGCACTCTATAAAAGTTCACGGAAAGGAAACCGTGATGACAAAAATAGAGGTAAACACACTGCAGATTCTGCAGAGTATTTTTGCATTTTTTGTTGTTTGTTTCCACTGTTTTATCACGCTGGCTACTCGTGCACACACATTCAGACATATATCCTGTTCATTATCAGAATAAAATACAGTCAACCAAACATATAGATACACTGGTTAATTTAAATAGTGCGTACTGTGTAGTAGGCTACAATCCGTGCTGTTCAGCCTGAGCTGGGGCCAAACACATTGCTCTTGTGATAAGGATGTTTTTTTTAAGGGCGTTAAGTAAGCCTGTTTTACATAATAAATAATAGTTTAAAAATTCATAGAATATGGACACATTTAATTGGATTCATGCTGAATGAGAGAGGTAGGCTGAACAATGCAGTTTGCTTTCAGTTTCGCTTTGAATAAGCCTAATTCGTTTTGGGTTGTTTAGCAACTTCTCATATTTTCCATTCTTGTTTTGTTCTGAAAACCGTTTAAAATAGCCTATAGGCTAGGTATTGTGTTTATTGTTTGTACATTATAACATTTCATAACTTTATTTACCAGTGTTATTTCTGAATGTATGCGGTTTGTGCTTATCTGTGTTTAACCTAAACTACAACGTAACATTAATGCAGACATATTGGTTATCTAAATATAATTTTATAATTTTATGCTATATAGACCTACCACATTACCCTCCAATGGATGTAGAATGAGCAGTAAAAACTACATTTTGACATTTTATAATGCCTAGTCATACTTCTGTGGATATTTTGGTGAAAGTAACTCAAAAGTATTTTTTAAAAGTAGTGTAACGCATTATAATTCAGAGACAGTAATATTGTAATGTAACTTTCAAAAGACAGTAACTAGTAATCAGTGTTGGGCAAGTTACTCTGAAAATGTAATTAAATTACTGATTACTCCTTTGAAAAGTAATCAAATTACTGTTCTGATTACTTTATTTCAAAAGTAATTAGTTATATTACTCGTTACGTTACTTTTTTTCTGTACATCCATGAAATTTACGTGAAATAGTGAACTTGTGTGTTGCCTACCATCCCAGCATAAACGCTCTGATAAAATATTTGTTATTAAAGCATCAACATTCACAAACCGCTGTTATTTTAACTAAAAGTAAGCTGCTGCATGCGTGGTTGCAGAGTGCATGGCATTTCAAACGATGAGTGGATTCTCTGATTGTCCATTGCATTCCAGATATCAACATTGTTAAACGCTGCAAACACGTGTTATAAATACAAACTCTGCCTATGCTTACACCTGTTAATCGTTTTTGTTTTATATAGTTGTTCTTATTGCTTTTGTGCAATACGTGAATAGCAGTTAATTTGTTTTAGATATTTTATGCTTAGTTCTATTTTGCGGGAGTCCCGCAAATTATTTTATTCTATCGCATCCCGCACACACGAGTCTCTGCCCGCCCGCACATGCGCTCGCCCATCAAGTCTTGTACCATGCAAGCCTTGTACTCTCTGTTGTGTCTTGTTGAGTCCAGTGCCAGTGGATTAGAGACCACTCTTGCTGGACTCGAAGCAACAGAGAGCAGCGCGGTATGACAATAGAAGTTGATGCGTTTCTCTCCGCACCCGGTACATTTTAATGTGCCGTGCCGCCCTTTCAGAGGTTTCAAATTGGATTTTCACGGTTGAAACGGATTTCTTCCCCTCTAACTGACAATGCACAATAATGTTCTTGCCTTTGACAGAAATAAACTAAAAATAATGATTGTATTTCCAGCTACAGAACGTGTGCTTTTCTCTCTCCATGCTGACTCTGTTTTCATTGGTAGTATCCGCCTCACAGGCGCTTTCCAGTCAAAGTAGTTCTCAGGTAAAGGACGTCACGTGTGCTAGCCAAAACCCTTTTTATAATCTACATGATAAATCACATTCTGTCGGCAATGATGTAACACAGCGGTAACGCATGCTTGCAACTATACTCTAACTACTTATTTGGAAATTATAACGTGTTAAATTACTCGATTACTAAAAAAACTGATTAAAATAATCAAATTTTGCAACACTGCTAGTAATATATAATGTATTACATTGCGGCCTTGTCTTTCCATTTCCCAAAGATCACAGAACTTCAGCTGGGTCCCTCTCAGCTCTTAGTTCTGCTTCACTTTTCACATGGGAAGAAACTCCCAGTCACCGTCGAGTCAGAACATCTTTGGAGTTCATCACTCTTTGAACCTAGAAGAACGTGATCACGATTCCAAAACCACCACTGCTCCAACCATCAAGACTTTCACCCGAGACTGCATTCGGACACTTGCTCAACGACCAAGGCAATGCAAGTATCATACATTTAACTAAACAAAACAGAGGTTTAGTATAAGCTGTAGACAGCACTGATGGTTTCACTCAGGTGGTTAATTGACTCTTTTCATAGCTACATTCTCCTGTCTCTCTAACTGCTTCTCACTGTATGAGTGATTTCATGTTTGTTTGTTTGTTTGTTTAGATTAGTTATGTGTTAGTCCTTCGTTAATAAAACCCTTGTGCACAAATTACATGAGTTTTAATTCTGATTCTGCTTTGTAAATTAATGTCCCTTTACGATTCTGATTCGAGCTACATGCTCTAATGCAATAGTACTTTAAGAAAGTTATTTTCTGTGGCTCTGTTTTTCAGAGTTTTTTTTACTGAATGTTCGCTGGACAAACAGATTAGTTGATGGAAAATTAATCCTGCTACAGTTACTACTGGCAGCTGATATAAATAATTGTAATTAATTATAAATAATTGTAATTATGTATATACATTTCCCTTTGAGCTAAAATTGCGAACAAGCTCCAGACCCTATGCTACAGAACTCCGGTGATGAGGAACGAGTGGGCGGTGCTATGGGTGAGGTGGCAGGTGGAGGTGGAGGTGGCTGTGGTGAATGCCTGACACTGCCAATAATTGTTCACTTTCCTTAATACAGACTCCTTAGAACAACCAATAACTCTTGAAGAAGTGACTCAGCAATTCATAATATGCAGTGTTCTAAAACTCCTGGCCCAAATGGTTTTGTGTCCGAGTTTTATAAAACCTTTTGTGACCAAATTGCACCTTTGTTACTTGACGTCTTTACCGAATCTTTTAAGAATGGTTGTGATCACCTCCAACATTTTATCAAGCAAGGATTTCCTTAATACTTAAAGCAAATAAAGAACCATTAAAACCAAATTCATACAGACCTATTAGTCTTTTGGATGCAGACAGTTAGATATTGGTTAAGATACTAGCTACTCGCCTCGAAAATATTCTCCCAGACCAGACAGGATTTATTAAAGGGGTCATCGGATGCCCATTTTCCACAAGTTGATATGATTCTTTAGGGTCTTAATGAAAAGTCTATAATATACTTTGGTTAAAAATTCTCAATGGTAGTGTTAAACAGCACCCTTTTTACCTTGCCAAAATCCCATTCTGGTCGAGGCTGCTTTAAATGCAAATGAGCTCTGCTCGCCCCGCCCCTCTCTTTTCTCTGTGGAGTGATGAGCCTGTTTACTTCAGCCGCATTTAGCCGCATTTTGTCATATTTAGCCACTAAACTTGCTGACTAGCACATTAATAGGAAAGGCGATCGCAAAGATTTATAAAAAAAAAATCCTTATACTCACTTCTGCTGTAAGTGAACCTGGATCACGAATGATTTGCATGAACATAGATGGATATATGTAGATCGGGAGACGCATTCCCTTCACAATCAAACATAATCCACTGCATCTTCAGCAGCTCAGATGTCGGGAGTAAATGACGACCACTACGTTCATTATTACATCCAGCAACACAACACCTCAATCGCTCAATTCTTGTCTAACTTACATCAAAACATGGAGGCTGGACTGTTACAACTGAGCTAAGACGCTCATGTCAATCCAATATTGCCCATGTGATTTTATAGCTATCATATGCACACATGCTTTGTATTTATTATTATACAGTACAAAAACAACATCTGAGAAACTAAATTATTATTAAGCACATTATGTACACATTTGAGCAGGTATTTGCAGACAGATTATTCAACAGTAAAGACTAGTCTAAACATTCTTAGACATTGCTTTTATATCGTCTAAACATCAGCCCTACTTTTATCTCAATTTGTTTATGAAACACAAAACATTCCTGATGCCTTACAGATGCATTGAAAAGTTGGCAATCACATTTCAAAATTCTGCACTCGATTTCACACATTTTAGTCAGGAATTATAGTTTTAAAAAAGTCCAACTAGTAAATGCGTTCAAGTTTATGTCACAACACATTATCTAATACCAATAAGAAACATTACACTGTATACAAGATCCTCTCGTCAGCTGCCTGTAGCCGTGCTCGGGTTCTGTTTGTGAGATAAACAAGCTTGTTCCTCTCAGCGCATCGTCAGCTGGAGTAAATACAAGGCCTTTTCCTCTCAGCGCCTTCTTCCAAAAACGAAAGTATCCGACACAAAAACGTTGCTGTTTTGTTTACGAGTTGATGTGGGCGGTCACATGTCGCGCATCTCTCACGTGGATGTTTGTAATAACAACAGCGCTGAACAGCGCATGATCTAATTAGAGGTAATGAGCTCAGAGGGGAAAAACAGGACATGGCATTGGTTTCATACAGATTACTTAAACACAGAATATGTGTTTTCTATCAGACTAACTTCATTTAAAAGTAGATATTTCAAGCTTTCTATAGATATATCTCATATGTTTGTGTGTCATGTATTTGCTAGTGATGGGATTTATGGCTCTTTGAGGGGATCCGGATCTTGGCGATCCGTTCCTTTCAAAGAGCCATTCAAAAGAATGGCTCTTTTGGCTCTTTTTAAATATTTAGTCAGTTTTAAGAAGCCAGCTTGGGGGCATCTCAGTTTATCCTGGAAATAATCACTGGGAGGAATGATGAGGTGAGATTTGTAGTCAATAATTAAAACTCAGATATCACACACCAATATCTGAGTTTGAATTATTCTGAAATATTGATTATTACCTCATTTGTCATGTGTGGACTATATTCCATAGGGTTGCACAACATCCCTCTGCTTAGACAGTGACATCACTATTTTGGATTTACCTTTAGTACAAAGTGTGTGTATGTGTAAAGCTACGTTGACTTATGTTATTTATACAATACCTACTCACAAATAAACATCAAAAACAAAGCCGGCTGCAATGAATTTCTGTGCAAAACAGCTTTTACTACAAACACTTCCACACAAGAACATTGTTATCACACAAGAACATTTTGATAGAAACTATCTTCTCCTGTCTTAATGGGGTCAAGACAGGAGATAAATATTGACTGATGGATGTCTGCTTTCTTTTTGGTCGTGCCTGGCCAGGCGATGTGGTGGGCCCAGTGGGGTCAGAGGCTGCTGTGGCTGCAGTTGCACTTGATGTGGAGGCAGAGGAGGCAATGGACACATCAGTGTCACTGTTGTTGTCTGAGTCTGGCTCTGCTCTCAAACCTGTGACCTGCAGTGTTGGGTGTTGAGTCTTCAAATGCCTGTGTAAATTATTTGTTGACCCAGACTTAAATGAAATGACTTTTTGACAAATGCTGCATTTAGCCTTACTGTTTTCTTCGCGAGAAAAGTGCACCAAAATGCTGCTCCTTTTCCTCTGGCTCATTTTCAGACGTGTCACGTGTGTGTCTTCTTCCTTTGAACGACCCGCAATTTCTGACGTTGGCACTGAGACAGAGAGGCACTGGCACGTGTTTTTTTTTTTGTTTGTTTTTTTAACTGGAGTAAGCATGTGACGGCAGCGTGCACAAGTCATGGCTCCGCTCCTACCCAATGACAGCGGCACGCAGGGTTTTTTTCCACCGGAGTACTCACGTGAAGGATGCGTGCACAACTATCATCATGCTGTTAGGCAGTAGCACCCCTGCGCTGGGTGCGCCCCTCCCCCTATAACTGTTCTGTCTCGCGGAGGAGCTAATTTGTGTGCATCTGTGTGAAACACGCATAGGAAAAAAGAATGACAGAAAGAACGGCTCCCCCCCAGCCGCGACTTGGCTCCCATCGTTCATGTTTATGAGCCGTTCAAAAGAATCGGTTCGTTCGCGAACGTCACAACTCTAGTATTTGCGTGAGTTTTAGTTCACTTTAGTGACGCATTTCAACTGGATATTCACGGAGACTGAGAAGACTGAAAGGACACCCTGTATATTTTCTTTATTTTAAAAAAACCATGAACATTTGTTGATATGTTGAGCATACACAAATAAAAGTAAACTTTCTACAGATTCAGGTGATGTATTACTTTTATGTGTCCAATCAAAATTGAGGGAGCAATTCAAGTTCTTTTTGCTGCACCTTAGCCGACCCCAGGACGTTAAAATCTATACAATGTTTAATGGGGAGCCAGTGCAGTGTTGACAGAACAGGGCTGATATGGTCATACTTTCTGGTTCTAGTAAGTTCTAGTTGTTTATTAAGCGTGTAGAACAACCACCTAGACGAGAGAGGACTAGGCCTGGACTTTATGTTGTGTTTTGTGTGCGGCAGTCATCCGTGAGGGGCTGCCACTTTTGTGTTTGTTTATTTTATTATTAAAGTGTTTGAATGTTCGCCGGTTCCCGCCTCCTTCTTCCCATTCTACGAACTGTTACGATGGCTTTCGAAGGAAAGATGGCTATCAAATAGCACACCTAGGTTTTAGACAGTGTTTTAGGTTATTACATGCAGAGGTTTAAGGTCCGATTAATAGCACCTCAGTTTTTTTAGAATTTAGCAGTAAGAAATTACTCGTTATTCAGTTTTTTTTATATCAACTACACAATCCGTTTGTTTTTCAAACTGGTATGTTTTGCCGGGCCGTGAAGAAATATAGAGTGTCATCAGCATATCAGTGAAAGCTAACACCATGTTTCCTGATGATATCTCCCAAGGGTAACATGTAAAGCATATAAAGTAATGGCCCTAGTACTGAGCCTTGAGATACTCCATACTGCACTTGTGATCAATATGATACCTCTTCATTGACTGCCAAGAATTGATGGTGGTCAGATAAGTACAATTTCACCATGCCAAAGCACATGCACTAATGCTAAAATAATTTTTGAGTCTATTCAAAAGAATGCTGTGGTCAATAGTGTCAAACACAGCGCTAAGATCCAGTAGCACTAATAGAGAGATTGGATGATAAGAGCAGGTCATTTGTAACTCTAAAGCTAATGAGAGCAGTCTCAGTACTATGATACAGTCTAAATACTGACTGGAAATCCTCACAGATGCCATTTCCTCGCGATCCTCACAGAATAGGAACCAGCACAAGTGGAGCGTATCATTGTGACTCATCACAAACAGCGTGTATTTGCCAAGAAAAAGACGCAAAAGTTAGAAATTCCCCTTTAAAGCACTGCTCGGCTCACCAGGACCAACCTCAATTGGACGACAAGAGCAGATAATTTGTAACTCTAATAAGAGCAGTCTCAGTACTAATCCTCACAGATACCATTTTTCTGTAAGAAGGAACATAATTGTGAGAATACTACTATTTTTTCTAGTATCTTTGACAGAAAGGGGAGGTTTGAGATTGATCTGTAATTAATTAATTTGTTGGGGTCAAGTTGTGTTTTTTTAATGAGATGCTTAATAACAGCCAGTTTGATGAATTAATAATATTCAGAAGAGGATCTACAGTATGACTTCTGGAAGCACCTCTTTTAGTAGTTTAGATGGAAAAGGGTCAAACATACATGTTGTTGGTTTACATGATTTAACAAGTTTACACAATTCTTCCTCTCATATACAAGAGAATGAGTAGAATTGTTCCTCAAGAATGTGATACTGGAGCTGACGGCTGCATGGTTACAATTTTAGCTCTAATAGAATCGATCTTGGAAGCAGAGTCATTACTGCTGTCCTGTTGGGAGAAGTCGCCTGTTATTGCTTTATTTTTCATTAATTTAGCCACTGTGTTGAATAAATATCTAGGGTTATGTTTGTTTTCTTCTAAAAGTGATGAAAAGTAATCAGATCTAGCCGTTTTTAATGCTTTTCTATAGGATAGGGTACATTCATGCCAGGCAGTACGAAATACCTCTAGTTTTATTTTCCTCCAGCTGCGCTCCATTTTCCAGGCTGCTCTCTCTAGGGCGTGAGTGTGCTCGTTATACCACGGTGTCGGATTGTTTTCCTTAACCTTCCTTAAGCATAAAGGAGCGATGGTATCTAGAGTGCCAGAAAAGACAAGAGTTCATGGTTTCTGTTACATTATCAAGTTTTTCTGGGCTATTGGATATGCTGAGGAATTCAGATAAGTCAGGATCAGATCAGATGTATAAATGTATACAGCATAATTAGCATAATAAGTTACACCATAATTAAAATGTGGCAGACCTTAATGGACAGTAAAACAAAGGCAGAACACTGCATAACTCCAAGCTGGCACCATAATTTCATATTAACGTGTGGCTAAACAAAGGAAGAACGCCGCAACTCAATTTGAGTGTTCCAAACAAAGTGAAAGAGCAGTAACTGGTGTTATACGGTGTTCTGCCTTGGTTTCTCCAGGGGTTTTCGAAGTTACAGATAAGACAATCCATCATTTTCTCAGAAAAAAACACTAAATTGACTTAAGATACTTAAACACATGATAAAGGATGTCTTAAATGTCCCAAAAATATCAATAACTCATTTTTGACCAAAATCAAAGTTACAGTCTTTTTGCCTTTGCATGGCAGACTTGCGTTCAGTGCTGAGAGTGGGTTTCCCTCTCTATGACTTTTCCTGGCGGAGAGAATCACACTACTTCTTGTTGGTTGCCGATCTATAGGTGATGTCTTTGGGAAGTCTTCAGTGATGATTGGACAGATGGAGCTGCTGGATGGATCTTCACATGTCGGTTGCCTAACTCAAGTATCTTGCATACATGTCATACATTTAGTAACTTTATCTACTAAAAAGGGATAACACATAGGTTAAACTCCACAGGTTACATAAAACACATCAAGCATACAAGAGGTAAGAATACATACTACTCATTAATATTGTTGTCCTAATAGCAATACTTAAATGATTGTCCTTAAAAAAATCATCTATGTAAGTTCATGTGTTCCTTTGATGGAGAGAAAGAGGATAAGTTAGGAATGTACAATCATGGCCAAAAATATCGGCATTCTTGCAATTCTGTAAGAATATGCAACATTCTCAGAAAATTGTTCCAATTGCAAATGTTTTGGTATTCACATGCTTATTGTTTTTGTTTGCACAACAACACAAAAAACAGAGAAGAAATTCAAACTTGATAAAATTCCACACAGAACTCAGAAATGGACCGGACAAAATGATTGCCACCTTGTCAAAATTGTATGAAGTAATTGCAGATAAGACAAAAGTAGAGCTTTCTGGTAAAGGACATCATGGCATTGTTTACAGAAAAAGAAATGAGGCCTTCAAAGAAAAGAAGACAGTCCACATGGTTACAGTCAAACACGGTGGAGGTTCAAAGATGTTTTGGGGTTGCTTTGCTGCTTCTGGCACTGGATGCATCGACTGTGTGAACAGTATCATGAAATCTGATGATTACCAAAGAATTTTGGGGTGCAACGTAGTGGTCAGTGTCAGAAAGCTGCGTCTCCACCAGAGGTCATGGGTCTTCCAGCAGGACAATGACCCGAAACACACTTCATAAAGAAATGGTTACAAACTAAGTGCTGGAGAGTTCTGAAATGACCAGCAATGAGTCCAGATCTGAATCCCATAGAACACCTGTGGAGAGATCTCAAAACAGCAGTTGGGAGAAGGCATCCTTCAAATCTGAATGGCCTGGAGCAGGTTGCAAAAGAAGAGTGGTCCAAAATTCCAGTAGAGAGTTGTAAGAAACTCATTCATGGTTAAAGGAAGCGATTGATTTCATTTTTTTTTTTTTTCAAAGGGGATCCTACTAAATATTAAGGTAAGGGTGACAATAATTTTGTCCAGTGCATTTTTGGGGTTTTCTGTGGAATTGTTTCAGATTTGTCTTTTCTTCTCTGTTTTTTGTGTTGTTCCAATGCAAAAACAACAACAACAACAACAAAAAAAAAAAAACGTGAGTAACAAACCATTTGCAACTGCGACAATTTTCTGAGAGAACGGTTGCATTTTCTGACAGAATTGCAAAGGTGCTGATATTTTTGGCCATGACTGAATAGGGGAGGGGGAGCACAAATTCCAGAGGTTCTCAGGATGTCACGCTGCATAGATCCTGTATATTTTCAGGCTGGGCAGTGTCAAAGTAAATCTGTCTTTCCTGTTTATTCAATTATTAATTTATGCATAGCTGGTCATGAGATAACACGAAACGCTCTGTTGCTTAAATGAGTCCAGATGAAGGGAGTTTTCTTCTGTTGATTGAGTTAGTGTTTTAGCAGTTTCGATCCCCTGAGGGTTAAGGACCAGGCCTTGACAGGAAGCTGATCTAGACTCTTGGGCATCATGTGATGGTCATGGATCAATTTTATGACCCACAGATGGTTTGGGGGGAATTTTTCTGGAATGTGGTGATTCTGCAGTTCGTTTGGTGATCTGTTCGAGCCAGAGGTCCTACATTGCTAAATATGGGTTTAACAAAGTTCACGTTCAGGGAAGGAGTCAGACGTTTAACATAAATGTATTTATAAAATAAACAAACACAAAACAAAAGTAAAGTTGCAGCCCCTTGCAGATAACTGCCGCCTACAACGTAATAAAACAACATAAATAGTTCAGGCCTGATTCTCTCTCGTTTTGGACTGTCCATCACTCCTCCTTTTATCCTTCCAGAGCTCCTCTGTTAGTTTTTCAAATTGGTATGTTTTACCAGGGCACAAACAAATATAGAGCTGAGTATCATCAGCATAACAGTGAAAGCTAACACCATGTTTCCTGATGATATCTCCTATGTAAAGCATGAAAAGTAATGGAACTAGTACTGATCCTTGAGGTACTCCACACTCCAACTTTCATGATGATCAAGCAATATTTCCCAGTGACATGCCTTGTTTGTATTTCTACAAACATTATATAATACATAATGACATATAATAAGATTATCATTGTTAGTATTATTATTATTATTATTGTTATTATTATTATTTTTATAGTTATTATTATACTGATCAAAATTATAAACGCAACACTTTTGTTTTTGCCCCCATTTTTCATGAGCTGAACTCAAAGATCTAAGACTTTTTCTATGTACACAAAAGGCCTATTTCTCTCAAATATTGTTCACAAATCTGTCCAAATCTGTGCTAGTGATCACTTCTGCTTTGCTGAGATAATCCATCTACCTCACAGGTGTGGCATATCAAGATGCTGATTAGACAGCATGATAATTGCACAGCTGTACCTTAGGCTGGCCACAATAAAAGGCCGCTCTAAAATGTGCAGTTTTATCACACAGCACAATGCCACAGATATCGCAAGTTCTGAGGGAGCGTGCAATTGGCATGCTGACTGCAGAAATGTCCACCAGAGCTTTTCAGAGAATTTGGCAGTACATCCAACCGGCCTCACAACCGCAGACTACGTGTAACCACACCAGCCAGGACCTCCACATCTTGCATCTTCACCTGCAAGACTGTCTGAGACCAGTCACCTGGACAGCTGCTGCAATAATCGGTTTGCATAACTAAAGAATTTCTTCACAAACTGTCAGAAATCATCTCAGGAAAGCTCATCTGCATGCTTGTTGTCCTCATAGGGGTCTTAACCTGAATGCAGTTCATCGTCGTAACCGACTCGAGTGGGCAAATCCTCACATTCTATGGCGTCTGGTACTTTGGAGAGGTGTTCTCTTCATGGATGAATCCCGGTTTTCACTGTACAGGGCAGATGGCAGACAGCGTGTATGGCGTCGTGTGGGTGAGCGGTTTGCTGATTCAGCGTTGTAGATCGAGTGGCCCATGGTGGTGGTGGGGTTATGGTATGGGCAGGCGTATGTTATGGACAATGAAAAACAGGTACATTTTATTGATGGCATTTTTAATGCACAAAAGATACTGTGATGAGATCCTGAGGCCCATTGTTGTGCCATTCATCCATGACTATCACCTCATGATTCAGTATGATAACAGGCCACAATCAACAACCTGATCAACTCTATGCAAAGGAGATGTGTTGCACTGCATGAGGCAAATGATGGTCACACCAGATACTGACTGGTTTTCGGACCCACCCGGACCCCCCCAATACAGTAAAATGTCTCAGGTTACGTATGTAACCCTGGTTCCCTGAGAAGGGAACGATACACTGCATCCTCTAGAGCTTGCTATGGGGAACGTCTCCTACGTGACCCATGTCTGAAGCTATATACAAAAACTACACTGTACTGGCCGGCGACAGCCTATGACGTCACTGCCGGCGCGACTCATCACTGCTGGCGCGTCATACCAGCACGACCGCATTGTATAAAAGGGCGCCGGTTGAACACAACATATGCTTCTTTGTCTGAAGCTTGTGTCCGAAGCATGGCCACGCGTCTAGAGGACGCAGTGTCTTGTTCCCTTCTCAGGGAACCAGGGTTACATACGTAACCTGAGACGTTCCCTTTCGAGGAACTCGAACTGTGTCCTCTAGAGGTCGCTATGGGGAACGGTTATACCTGTGCTGCCATGCTGAGGGGAGTGCAAGCCAGACACCAAAGGCGAGCACTAAGTACTAGCTCCACCCAAGTAGAAGGAGCTGCCCCAAAAGACGTCCAGGCGGCTGTTAGTGACTTAATCTCTTCGGCCAAGACCTGAGCTGCATACCCAAGAACTTACCTTTAAGGACTGGGCTAGAGATGCCTGACCATAGGACAGAGCTCAGACTTGGAATCAGAAAAGAGATTTCTTTAAGGGATATAGCCTATAGTCTAGGACAGTAGCCTAGAACTCGGCTCGTCAACACTCACAGGAGACCCTCATACTTTAAAAGGAGCAAAATAAGGCTGGTTTAACATCCCACCAGGGGCTTCCACCTGGAATAGCCAGAGCCATGGGGAGCGAAGGCCCTTTTCTCAATATAGAGAGGAACCTATGAGCTCCAATTAGGAGTGACATGCTCACATAAGACCCCCAGCGAGGGGAGCATTGCCAAGCTCATGCAATGTCAGGAGAGACATCAGAGGAGCAGAGAAAGAGACCTAAAGACCTAGGCTGCTGTCTATGGAGCTTCCAGGAGACCAAGGCCTATAAGGCCCTAATGGTCAGTGCAGTCGCCACAGTCAAAGTGGCGAAACACATCGGGCGGCAGCAAGCAGCCCATTTATCCGATGAGATTGTCACAAAAGCTCAGTCCTAATAACCAAGGTGAGCTAGCCACAGGGTAGATACCTCGCCAACAGAGGGGAGGACCCACACATTCTACTAGGACCAGTGTGCTTAAATGGCCCTAATAGAAAGGGAAGCACTGTTCCATGCTCATTTCTTAACAAGAGGGATATAAGGGCAGAAACAAGGTCAAATGACCTGTACTGCCAATGATATACCACTCCAGAAAGCCTTGGATACCCAAAGAAGGGGGGGGGGAGGACAGCCTCCGTACATAGTAATGTGACAGAAGCAGGGACACATGAGGCGGCAGCAAGCGGCCGACTTATGCCATGTGACAACGATGAGACGCACAGCAGCTGCAGGGTAGGTCCCTAACTTGCTATAGGAAGAAGGACCTACCCCTTCTGCCCAGAGATGGCTTGCTTAAATGACCCTGCATTAGCAGGGGGAGCATAGCCTGTTCATCTCATGTCAGAAAAGATAACATAAAGGTAGAGAAAAGGTTAAAAGGCCTAGGTTGTTGATTTTACGAAGCTCCAGGAGGCAAAAGGCCTCAAATACCCAAATTGGGTGGTACATCTTCCATACACACATAATGTGATGGGAGGAAAAAACACATCGGGCGGCAGCACGTGGCCGATATATCCGATGAGGTTGTCATGGAGCATCAGCGGCCTTAGGGAAGGTATCTGACCCCTAAAGAGGTGGAGAACCTTCCTACTCTACCGAAGGATAGTGTGCTCTAAGGTGCCTCGTACCTATGAGGTGAGCACTACCCTATCCTGAGATGAGAATCCAGAAGGGGGTATAGAACGAGATCCAGCACTGAGGGGGAATCAAATCGTTCTTAGAGAAATTAGTTACAATCAACCCACATTAGATAAAAGTGCTCTGGAATCTTCAGTCCGTAGCTAAGGCGAGCACCAAGGCTAGCCCTCCACTAAGGGGAGCCTACCCAGGCAACTAGCAATGGCTATAAGAGGCATCATCATACTCTGCCAAAGAGGGGCTTTAGCTATATCAACCCAAGTAGTCTGCTCTCCTTTTTTAGAGAATGCGTAGGCCCTGTTTTAGCCAACCCTCCGGTGTGCATGAACAGAATGGGCCTAATAATGCTTTTGATAGGCTGCTGCTCCTCAGAGCCAGTGCTAAAAAAGGGGTTTCCGCAGAAACACCTTAAAGCATGAGGAATGGGTGAATAGATTAGCAGCAGGAAGCCCCTCAGGGCGAGGCATGAGAAGGGTGTAATGCATTCAGCCGGAGATGTCAGGAGCAAATTGTGAAGAAAGACTTCAGAGAGCTTACCTACAGGAAGGACGGAACAAGTCCTAGAGAAAGAAGGTGACCAGTAAGCATGAAAAACTGAAGGTTACCTGAGTGGAGATCAACAAACCCAGGAGTTGCAGTAATGTAGCAGGGACCCAATCGTACAAGAACTTCCACACCTAGTGGTTCGGCTGCAGAAAAGAGGCAAATCCTCCAAACCTGATCCAGGATGGAGAAATCAACAGCATCCAGGGGTCCCAGCTGCAGGGGAGGGTCCTACCCTGAAAGATAGGAAGAACACAAAAGCCCAGCCGTACATACTGCAACACACCAAGAGGCTTAACAACAGATATCAGTATAATTTGACAAGAAGAAAAAGAATAATACTCACCCACCATGGTCTTCAAGCATGGTTCATCAAAACTGTAATACAGGGACTTAGAAAGTCCAGACCATCAGTAAGGCTGTTCTATATAAATAGAACAAAACCCAACACATCATATGGTCCAACAGTAAGAGACTGCAGTTTTTAGCGCAGTAGGGGAATTACAGACGGGAGGTAAGGGCAGATGTTGTCACCCCTAGAGGAAGGTGAGTAAATGTTATTTTTTACTCCGGACAAGAGTGTTGGGAACGCCTCGCCTGGACCACTTCCCTCAGATCTTGACAACCTCCCTTCGGCCACAACACTAGCCTTCTGAGCCTGTCTCCAATCCTCAGACCGGGATGGGCCAGGACCCCTTTGGTGTTCTGGCTCAGACCTGGTCCTTCAAGGAATGAAGGTTCTGAAAGCATCAGAGCACACCTTCGCCTCCCTAAACTTCCCGACCACCGTCTCAACGGAAGTGCCGAAAAGCTCAGAGAGCGAAACCGGCGCATCAAGAAGAAAGCCCTTCTCTTTCTTCCCGAGGTCAACCAGGTTTACCCAGAGATGCCTCTCCGTAACCACCATGGCCACCATAGATCTTCCCATGGCAGTGGCGGCCTGCTTGGTAGCCCGGACAGCCAAATCCGTTGTACGGCGGAGCTCTGCTACCTCATCAGGGGAAAGCCCCTGGCCCTTATCCAGGTCTTTCAGCAGGTCAGCCTGATAAGCCTGAAGCACCGCCATCATGTGCAACGAGGCCACAGCCTGACCTGCTCAGATGGCAGGGAGGGAGCCTTAAGAAATGACGCTTCACCTAAGGAGAGATAGCTAGCAAGCGTCTCTTCAATAGGAGGCATCCTCTCGTAGCCATTTTCTCGCATTCCCTCAATATTAGCATAACTAGTATGCTGGAATCTATGAATATGCGAAGAAAATGGCTTATTCCAAGCCTTCACGACCTCTGAATGGAGATCGAGAAGGAATGGAAGGCTCACCTGAGCTGGGGGGTTATGGTCAGAAAGGAAACACTCATCAAGACGACCCCGCGGCGCCACCTTTTTAACCCGCTTCCACGGCAGATCCAACCTTGCCGTAGCACATTCCATAACCTCCAACAGCTCATCATACGCGGGGCAGGAGGTTTGAGAAAATTCAGGTTGCATTTCTTCATCTAACAACTCCTGTTCTTCCTGGGTAGAACCCAGCAGAGCACTGGCTGCTGGATCAGACGATGTGAGAGAAATCACACTGTCATCCTCCAATAGCTCACTCTTGTCCCCGGCCGATGAGCGAGACAGGGAAAGCCCCTTATCTAGCTTATCGCCGAGATCCACCTGCGATCCCCACGAGCTCAGTTTCCTCTGTGCCTCAGCAGCGGCAGGTCCTGAACCACAGGGAACAGATTGAAAAGAGGAACAAACGAGAGCGGAGCTTCTTCATAGGAAGAAGCTCACAATGCACGCAAATCGCCCCCTTGAGGACGTTGCGTGTGCGTGCTCCTCACCCAAACATATGACGCAAAAATTGTGTGTGTCGTCGGGTGTCAAGAATCTAAGACACGGATCCGCATACTTCTTTACAACGCCTTGCTAGTGCTGGCCATATTAGGTAAGAAAGAAGGCTTACCAGTAGCATTTGCAGGCTTCAAACAAAAACAGTCGCTGAAGACGAAGAAGAGGATGTTGTGTTCAACCGGCGCCCTTTTATACAATGCGGTCGCGCTGGTATGACGCGCCAGCAGTGATGAGTCGCGCCGGCAGTGACGTCATAGGCTGTCGCCAGCCAGTACCGTGTAGTTTTTGTATATAGCTTCAGACATGGGTCACGTAGGAGACGTTCCCCATAGCGACCTCTAGAGGACGCAGTTTGAGTTCCTCGAAAGGGAACTGCACGTTTTAAAGTGGCCTTTTATTGTGGCCAGCCTAAGGCACATGTGCAATAATTATGCTGTCTAATCAGCATCTTGATATGGCACACCTGTGAGGTGGATGGATTATCTCGGCAAAGGAGAAGTGCTCACTAACACAGATTTAGACAGATTTGTGAGCAATATTTGAGAGAAATAGGCATTTTGTGTACATAGAAAAAGTCTTAGATCTTTGATTTCAGCTCATAAAAATGGGGGTAAAAACAAAAGAGTTGCGTTTATAATTTTGTTCAGTGTATTATTATTATTATTATTATTATATACACTGTAAGGGAAACCTATACTTCAATGGAAATACTTAACGTTCTAAATTAGAAATGTCTCATATAGAGTGGCTGCTCTGTTGCACTGCAGAAACTTTGTCAGTGTGAAAGTAAAATGTGATTCTGCTATTGCAAAGACGCTCTCACTACTCACACACAGACAAGTGCAGAATGTGTGAAACAGGCCTAATCCCCACATCTTCCAGCCATTAATTATTGATTCTGAATATAATTTGCAAGTCAGATTGACTCAGTCACATAGATTATTTCTGTTAAATCATTTATACAGGTCATTCAGAGGTAATAATAGTGTCATTGATTAATATATGTTGTGCAGCTGGGCATACCTGATTCCTTTCCTCCATTATTTTTGAATGTGTGGCATACTGGAAAATGTGGGATCATTTATATCAAATATCAGGTCCTTTCTAAGGTTGTGATACTTTTCAGAGAAGTTTGATTTTCAGTTAAAGTGGAGTGCTGTTAAACACTATTGGAGCTGTAGCTTAGCAGTTACTGTACATTAGGGTGACCAGACATGCCACTTTCCAGGGACACATTTAGAACAGGATTTCTAAATTGCCTAAAATAACCAGGTGTTGGCTGTTTGCACTGCGCTGACTGATCGTGGTATGCATTCAAAGCACAACAATCAATTGGAGCAAATAAAATAAACAGCCAACACCTGGTTATTTTAGGCAATTTAGAAATCCTGTACTGAACGTGTCCCTGGAAAGTGGCACGTCTGTTCACCCCACTGTACAGGAGATGAAGGCTCAATTCTGCATTCTGTGTAGTAGCTGGATAAAACAAGAAAATGTTGGGAATGGGTGGGGGATACACATGCTCATAATACATACACTGTAAGAGGGATGCAGATTGCCACGGAGATTCTCTGTTGTCTGTCATCAGAAAAAGTTAAGTTAATCAACTATATTTAAATAAAATGTTGATTTTATACTTTTAATTATCTTTACACTCTAAATATATATATACATATTAATAAAAACAATATAGTTTACAAATTCTCTTTAAATTATTGTTTTATTTCAATTTTTGTGAAAATAAAACAAGATTATTTTTCATTGTTACACCTAATAAGATTTAGATCTAAAGTAATATTTGGGATTAGGGGTGGATGGTATGATCAAAAATCTGTTTCACGTTATGACTAATTTTATTTCACAGTAACAATAAATTTCACAATATAATTATTTATATATGTAGTTATTCTGAAAATTGCCAAAAAAATCTGGTATAGTAAAAAAAAAATAAAAAAAAAAAAATTGATTAACTGCCCCAACTGATTGATATGAAATGCAGCTTGTAGGTGCAATTAAACTTATGTTATTGTTTTACTTAAGCAGTTCATAATATCTAAATATTTTATATCAAAACATTCTATTCATAATAAATTATATTTACTTCCTTTTAATTTTGTAGAATACTATTAATGGTAGTAATATTCTTTGAAGTTGTTTCCTGGTATCTGCTCATTATACTATGTTCTAAGAAGGTTGTTTTTGTTTCTTTTTTGTGATACCTGGAAACCCTTCATATGGAGCTTTAATCAAGAGAGGGATAAGTTCAATAGTGCCTAGAAGGAGAGCAGCAATATGCAAACTAAACATCAGCTACTGTTAGTACTAAGTAGTTTAAATTATATACACATTATAATGTTGAATGTGATTCTTGTGTGTAAAAATAAACTGTACCGATAAGTGCTGGAATGATGCTAATAATTATACATTATTTAAGGCTATTTCTATTCGTTATGACATTGATATATTGATGATGACGATGATGATAAATACTTTATTAATCCCAATGGGAAATACACAAATTCCAGCAGCATCCACATTTAAGGCATTAAGGCCTCCATAAATACAAAACAAATAAAATACATTTAAATGTCCTGTGCAATCAATAAATGTCCAGTGCAATCAAATATTCAAAATAAAAATAATTAAGTGCAATGTGTGCAAATTACAATTAGTAATACCATTCAGAACACTGGAAAATATTAGCATTGACTTCCTCATTTTAGAAATGCGTCACTAAAATGAACTAAAACTCAGCAAATACTCCACACAGAGACATGAGAGAGAGATCTATAGAAAGCCTGACATGTCTACTTTTAAATGAAGTAAGTCTTATCGAAAACAAATATCATGTGTTAAAGTAATCTGTATAAAACCAACGCCATGTCCAGTCTTTCCCGTCAGACCTAATTATTTTTAATTTGATCACGCCCACGAGCTACTTACACTTTTGATATTACAATCAGCCACATGGAGGCGCACAAGACGTACTGCCCACATCAACGTAAACAAAGCAGCGAGACTGTCTTCATTGTTCATCTTGGCTATTTGCATCTTGTTACTGGATGAAGACGTGCTGTGAGAAGTAAGATTTATATTTCCTCCAGAGGAAGAACGTGATGCAATGCATGGTGAGATCCACCGAAGGAGTAAGTCTTTCTTTTATTAGCCTACTTACGTTAGTTGTTGTGTTACTGTGACATAACTTGTAGACATTAAAGTAGTTAGATTTTTTCCAAACTATAATTCCTGACTAAATGTCAAGTGAAACGTTATGAAGTACGTTTCATTTCATTTCGCGATATAAAAATAACAGTGTTTACACTGTAACACTGAATGATAGAGTCTAAGATTGTTTAGACCAAACTACTGTCATATACTTTGTTCACGAATAGATGTTTATGACGTGCTTAACAATAATAAATTAGTTTCCCACACAAAAAATGGTTTTGTATTGTATAATACTGTAACGCCACCCCAGCAGAGGGAGCCCTTGCCCATGTACTGTCTGTTACCGCTCCCTCTGCTTCTTCTTTGGTGACTTTGTTTGGCAGCCATTTAAGGAGGACCATGCCAAACAGGACTTTGCAAAGTATTGTTTTGCCTGTTTGGACTCTACCAAGCGTTTTCTTCTATTAATTGCATTATTTCCATGGTCTTTGTTTTTGTTTCATAGTCATAGTTATACCTTGTTTCATTGCCATAGTTTTGTCTTGTTTCATTGCCTTGTTCATTTGATACTTTGGACTGCTCTCTGGTATTTTGACCTTCTGCCTGTTTATTGGATTATGCTTTTGTCTTGCCCTGGATATAACTGTTTGTTTGGAGATCGACCCTGCCTGTCTGACTACGTTGTGTTCCAGTAAAGCTTGCACTTGGATCTATCCACGCTGTTTGTTGAGTCCCATTACAAATACATACAAAGCATGCTTGTGTTTATGACTATACAATCATATGTATTTGTTGTATAACAATAAGATATAAAAGTAATATTAGTTTATTATTAATACTCTGTTTGTGAGTAGATAACAATTATAATTATAACAATAATAATTCCTTTCTCAGATATAAAATGTCATTTTTTTAATGATAGTATAAAGCATGCGTGAGTCTATGACTACAAAATCATACTATATGTATATATTACAGATGCTCCTGATATTAACATGCTTACAGAATTTTTTTTTTTTTTTTTTTTTTTTTTTCTAGAAATCTGATACCTGCACCACAGATGAATGCTACATAAATGCCACATGAAGACTGCCACCTGGACTACTGATGATGAGTTTTGTTTCTTGAAACCATGGAAAGAAGCAGCAATCACTTAAATATCAGGTATAATTTACTTGTTTCACTTGTTGAACAGAATCCAGAAAACAGTTTTCAGGAATGACACAAAGTCTTTTCACGTCTCTGTACATGTAACATCAATGTAGTCAATAATGTGCTTTTGACCTTCATTATGTATGTTTTGATTATACTGTGTTGTAAATAAAATACAAATAATCTAAAACTCCTTTGAAAACTCCTTCTTTGAATCTTCTCACATTGTTTCTACCTGACAGTCCTAGTCTCACTGATGGGCCAGTAGAGGAGGGCCTTTTGTCTCTCAGGTGTGAATCACTAAAAATTCATGGCCATTGTCACTCCCTCGCATATTCCCTTTCGATCACAAAACATGCCTTAGAAAATTTAAATAAACATATTGTTTTCTGTAAACGCATGAATGAGATGATTTTCACATCATCTTGTAGAAAAAACTCTAGCCTACCACATCCAGTTCTCAAAAGTCTTGTGAACTAATGTTCTGAATGTGTTTCATGGCCTTATTTCAGTGACTTAAAAATTTTAGTTTTTTACTAACCACTAGCCATTAATATGTTTTAAAGATACTGAAATTACTGAAGCTGCTCCTGCAGATGATACTGTGCAGTGGATGCAGTGGATTATCCATGATTGACAAGACCCTGCTCAATACTCGTTGCTCTGCCACCAATGACATGCTCTCTAGCTCTGTGCCCACTACAGAGCCCGCCTTCCTCACCAGCTTGTCCAGACGTGAGGCGTCCTTCTTCTTAATGCTGTCTCCCCAGCACACCACTGCATAGAAGAGGACACTCGCCACGACAGTCTGATAAAACATCTGCAACAACTTTTTGCAGATGTTAAAGGATGCCAGTCCTGTACAAAACATTTGAGTTAGCAGTCCAGTTCAGTTTTTCATCCAACTGCACTCCTAATAATTTGTAACTCTTAACAATCTCCACACAGTCATTGTTGATAGTCACAAACTCCAGTTGAGGCCTAGGCCTCCTGAAGTCCACCACCATCTCTTTAGTGGTATTAAGGTGCAAATGGTTGGAATCACACCATGATACAGGGTAATTGTAAAGCAGTCTCTCAGAGCCTGCTCTGTCTCAGGAGACCACTTCCTGAATGAGCATATGGTTGTGGGTGACCTCCTCACTTTTGGTTTATAGCGAGGCTGAAGCAGTACAAGATTGTGGTCTGCTTTCCCTAACGCAGGCAGTGGGGTGGCCGCTGTATGCATCCTTTACATTTGCATACAGCAGATCAATTATCCTATTTCCCCTGGTATTACAGTCTACATATTGGGAAAAAGCAGGTAGTGTTGTGTCCAAACTCACATAATTAAAGTCCCCAGAGATGAACACAAGCGCCCCAGGGTGCTGTGTTTGTAGTTCAGCAATAGCCGAGTGAATGACATCACATGCTACCTCCGCATCGGCACGTGGAGGGATGTAAACAATAACAACAATCGCATGTCCAAACTCTCAAGTAGTAGGGGAGCAAACGTACAGCCAAAAGTTCAATATCCCTGCAGCAGCTAGAGATTTTAATACTCACATGCCCAGGATTACACCACCTTGTGTTCTCGTATAAAGCGAGTTATATGTTAATATAAAAAATGTTAACATTTATTTACATATAATTTTTTTTTGCAAAGAAATTGTCTCAGTATTGTGCATTATTTGTTCTCTGTCCAAATTTGCTCTCCTGTGCGACTCTTACCTGTGGTATGGGATATCACAGCCTTACAGTGCAGTAAATTTTATATCCATCAAGCTCTAATTTACTCCCTGAGTATCCGGCGCTCTGCCTGGCCATCAGTTGGTGGTGGTAAGAGGATACAATAAGAGCGTGTCCAAGGCGGCTCATGAAGGGCACAGCAATCCATCACTTGAACCCATGATGGATCATTCTAGCATCTGCGATGAATAGGAACACAAGGCTGAAAACACACTGAGGCAAAATGAGAAGGAATATACATTACATCCATTTAATCATCCCAGAGTCTGTAAGGCGAGGAAAGCATGGAGGTATAGGTTCTAGCAAACGTTAACATTCCTCTTTTCTCTGACATTCTATTTCCTGTTGTACCAGTTTAGATTGATTGTGCTGGAGAGGGCTCTATACCAGTTTCAGCTGGTGCTTTTCAAAAGTGTAGAACCATATATCATTAATCAATGGCACAATATGTACTCTGATTCTTTTTTTTGTTTGTTTGTTTGTTTGTTTTTTTTATCTGTATTGATTCTTCAAAAGACCGCCTCTTTAAACTACTACTTAACATTGAAACTGTTTAGTAGTAGTTTAGATGATTTGACACTGTATTATATGTTTTAAAAAAAATCAGCCTCAGCTACCAAATTCTACTTTGGCTTATAAAACAAATCCACATGCTAAAATTGCTATTAAGAAATTATATATCTATTACTTGAAGGCACTAATTTCGCCTTGTGCTCAGGTGTATCGCTAAATGTCCTCAAGAGATTTCCAGTGTCCAATTTGTCAGTTATCTTTTTGTATATACACATTAATTCAACATGAATTTTTGCCTGCTCATGCTTACTGTTAGCCAGGTTTCAAAAGTGTGAGAAAAAATCCTTCTGCAGAGGTAACAAAGACAGATGGGAAAACACAGTTGGACATTTTTTCAGTGTCCAGTAAAACTTATGTTTGTGGTTGTATTCGTCCACACAGTAAAAGATGATGCACTGTTAACTTAGTAAAATTACATTTACCTTACGTATTTGTTTCTGTTCTGTTGACATTACTCAGTTTGATTGAGTTCTTATTGCTTTCTGCTATGTACCTGTTACTTAAAGCATTGCAATTAAGTTCACTGAACTTAATTTTTTTGTTTTGTTTTTATTAGGGTTAGGGTTACAAAAGGTAGGGTACAACTGGGCTAAAGGCGCCCCGGGGTAAAAGGCACATTTGATATTAGATTCCTCTGAAACACCAGATGGCAGAAAAAACGTGGCATAGCACTTTCCAAAACATCTGCTGTTCAAGATCCTTGGCGTGATTGTGGGCAACAGCGCAAAGCTGATTCTGGGCTTACTTGATCTAATATTTGATGTTTTTAAAAAAACATTGTAGACTTAAGTAGCAAATGAGAATTGGTACAATTCTTGAATATATCTGAGACAAAGGTCTTCTTAATGATTTTCAGTGTTGTTGAATATTGTATATATGTTTTTAAATAATGAAATAATATGAAAAAGTATGCTATTTGGGATAAAAACCACCTTTGCTGTTGGGGCTAAAAGGCACAGTAATTAAAATTAGATAAAAAAAAAAAGTTTGTCAAGAGACAAACAAAAAAGAGACAAAGTTTGTCTTGAGAAAGCCAGACCAGAAATTTAAAAAAAAAGTTTGAAAAGTTTAAGAAGTTTAAGAGGTTTCAAAAAGTTTTAAGTTTGGATGGTTTTTAGTCTGAAATAGTTTGAAGTTTAAAGTAGTTTTAAAAGGTTAACATTTGAATGCAGTCTATCAGATAGATAGATAGATAGATAGATAGATAGAATCATACTAATATGTAAATTATATATCTATCTAACATTATTAGCAAATTACTAGTATGTTGCTAGCATGTTTTTAACATGAATAGCAAGTTACAAACATGTTGCTAGTTTGTTTCTAGCATGATTAGCAAGTTGTTAGCATGTTGCTAGAATGTTTCTAACATGATTACTAAGTTGCTAGTGTGTTTTTAACATGATTAACAAGTTACTAGCATGTTTCTAGCATGGTTAACAAGTTGTTACCATGTTTCTAGCATGGTTAGCAAGTTGTTAGCATGTTTCTAGCATGATTAGCAAGATAGATGAGTTTGAATGAGTTTAAATGGATTAGAAATGTAGTACATAGATGGGAGGCTTAATGGAGTCTCAAGGGATTCTGGGAGTTTTGACAGCTGGAATTTGAATAGTCTTGGCTCATCTGAACATTCTATCAATATGGGATTTTTCCAAGTTTTAATCGTCATTTTTAGGAAAATCGTAAGTCCGATCAGTAAGAAAAGATATAGCAACTCGAGTCAGATCAGTCTGAAGATCCGGGCTGAGTTTAAGTTAATTGAGTTTAAGTTAGTTTAGTTAAAGCTCTAGGAGGAGTAGCAATCATAATTTTTACTCTCAGAAGAAGAAGATGAATAATAATAATAAGTTTAAATCGCATTTCAGTAAGTTGGCTTTCTCAAGCCAACTTAATGATAATTTATAAAAGGTTAAGATGAAATGGTTAAATTCAGATGGTAAATATCATGTATTATGTTGGGTGTCCATCTTAGAGATAATCACCATGTTTAGGATGAAATCATCATGTTTAAAAACATGATATTAATCATATCATAATAAAACAGAATTTGTTGTTATTATTGTAAATTTATGTTACATTTTTATGGCATCTCCTTCAATGCTTTCAGAATCTTTCTGTATTTTAAAATCTGTTTTGTTTTATTTTAACATCTTTTAATGATTAAATAATTATTATTTATCATAACAAGAAGAAAATAGTATTTTTCTTTGCTAAAGTGATTGTTTTTAACAAATATTAATTTAGACATTATTAAAAAAAAAAAAAAAAAAAAAAAAAACATTATTTTAGCTAAAGTATTTTTGTCAGTACTGTGTGCCTTTTACCCTGTGTGTGGGGTAAAAGGCCCCCTCACCACCTCATACATTTATACGATTTTTAAACAAAATAAACGACTTATGATTTATTTATTTCTTTTTTTGTGATTGTTTATTTTTAGTAAAGAACAGCCAGCACACCTGGCTTACAAAACTATATACAGACCAGGGTTTGCCTAAAAAAAAAAAAAAAAAATAAAAAAAATAAAATTATAATAGATAAATGAATAAATACAAATACAAATAGAGAAAGAATAACTATGGGGTGACTACCACATCTATACACACCTGTACCAACCATTTATCTTTAACAATCTTTAGTCTATCGCGTTATTATATCTGAAAGCTTCTCAATAAATTCTGACCATGCCTTAATTGTTCTTGGCTTAGCTCTATTGATCCTTGCTGTTGAGCGTTCTAACAGTGCAATATTTTTTAGTTCTATGAGCCACATTTTTTGAGCCGGGAATGTGGGTTCATGCCAAATTTTAAAGATCACCTTTTTTGCTGCAGTTAGTGCAGTGTGGAATACTCTACGTTGATAAGCATTCAAATTAAAATCAGAATCGTCATTCAGCAAACAAATAATGGGATGTTTAAGGATAACCCTATCACATATTTCTGAAACAATTAAAAAAAACCTTATCCCAAAATTTACAAATAAGTGGACAGTCAAAGAACATGTGCATATAAGTCCCCACGGCATTAGAATTACATAACGTGCAAAAAGGAGTTGGCAAGCGCTTCATTTTGTGTAACACATATGGAGTTGCATAGGCCTTGTGAATCAGTTTGAAATGTAAAAGTTGATGGGCAGGATTCTTGGACATCATAGGAATACTATCCCATATCCAGTCCCAGTTAGGTTTATAGGGGGCCAGTTCCTTTTCCCATATTGTAGTGATGGGAAGTGCACCGGAGCTGTGATTACGCAGTTTGTTATAAATAAATGACACTGCTCCACACGTCTGAGAGAAATTCACACAGTCCATCAGTGGGTGAGCATCCAGATTACAGTTCCACGGTACACCGTATGCACGCATTGCACTTCTCAACCTCAAGTACAGAAAGTAGGAATGTCCAGGAAGATTATAGCATTCTTTCAAGTCCTGAAAGGACCTTAGGCCCTGACTGTTAAAAATGTCACCCAGAACAAATACGCCTTGATCAGACCATGGCTTAAAAATAAACGGTTGTTTCCCAGATTGTATACTATGATTATTCCAAATAGGAGATTCTTTTGTAAATTTCCTAGAACACCCCATAAATTTACAGACATCATACCAGATTTTAAGAGAATCACCTACAATTTGTTTATCAAACTTTAGGCCTTTCTTAGATAAAACCAGTAAATAACATATCTTGTAGTCGATGTGGAAATACAGATATTGCTTCAATATTGTGCCAAGCAATCTCAGAGTTTACATCCAACCAGGTCTTAAAAGAGCGTAGCCAACATGCCCAGAAATATAGTTGAATGTTAGGAAATGCCAAACCTCCTTCGGCATGACTTCTCTGTAAAGTTTTAAGTTTAATTCTTGGACGTTTGTTGTTCCAAATAAATTTAGTTATCATGGAGTTTATTTCTTTGAAAAAAGTTTTATAAGGAGAAAGAGGAATCATGGAAAATAAAAACAAAAGTCTAGGAAGCACATTCATTTTAATAATTGCAATTCTACCTTGCAAAGAAAGCAATAGTGCATCCCATCTCTCCAAGTCTCTTCTAATATTATTAATTAAGGAATTATAATTTTGCTTAACCACAGCCTGGAGTGAGGGAAGGATTTGGATTCCTAAATACGTGAATGCATTACTAACTGGAATTAAGGGGACACAGTTACAGTATCGCACACTACGGACAGTGGCATTAATACTGATTTTTCCCAATTAATTTTGTAACCACTTACATTACCAAAATCATTGAATATTTTAAGACATTGGGAGATAGAAGTAGAAATGTTAGATAAATACAGCAAGATGTCATCAGCAAAAAGAGAAATGTGGTGTTTTAAGTTATCTGTAGTGATGGGGGAAATTATATTTGTCTTGACGTATTGCCTGCGCCAAAGGCTCTAACGAGAGGGCAAACAACAAAGGTGACAACGGGCAGCCCTGTCATGTGCCTCTGCCCAACAGAAAAGCACTCGAGCAACTCATCCCTGTTGACACCCGCGCAAAAGAATTAGTATATAAAGTTTGTACCATATGTATAAAATGGGGACCAAAACCAAATCGCTTCAGAACTGACCAGAGATACGTCCATTCGACCCGATCAAAGGCTTTCTCTGCGTCTAGCGAGAGAATAGCACGTTGATCGTCGGTTGGGTTGGGTGCGTCTATAATATTCAAAAGACGTCAAACATTATCCATAGCACAGCATCCCTTAAAAAATCCTGTCTGATCATAAGAGATTAAAGAGCCAGCAACTTGATCTAATCGATGGGCTAAAACTTTAGCGTAAACCTTAGTGTCCGTACAAATGAATGAAATCGGCCTATAGCTAGAACAACAGAGAGGGTTTTTCCCTTTTTTTAAGATCAAGGAAATGAGGGCAGTATTCTGATCTCTGTGAAAACAACCAGTGTCTATAGCGTAATTTAAGGAATCGAGAAGGAGTGGTCCAAGCAAATCCCATAAAACTAAATACAACTCTGGGGGTAAGCCATCCAAGCCAGGGGCCTTACATTTATTCAATGACTCTAGAGCCTTTTTTAATTCACTTAGTTGGATTGGAGAGTCAAGAAAATTACGATGCTCGTCACTTAGGTGAGGGAGGTTTAATTTTGATATAAATTCAGTTCTCTGTTGTACATCCGACCCCACCTCAGAACTGTAAAGATGCTCATAAAAGTTTTTAAATATGGCATTCACCTCATCTGGGGCCGTATGAAGGTCGCCCAAATCATCCTTAACAGCTGTTATTGAGGACATAGCATCACTATGTTTCAGCCTTAGTGCCAGCAATTTAGTGGGCCGTTCTCCATTAAAATAGTACGTTTGTTTAGTGCGATGGATCAGAAATTCCGCCGTTTTTAGTAAAATTGCCTTGTGGTCAGATTTTAAATTTCCCAAAATCCTACTCTTTTGCTCTGTAAAAGTTTCTTTTAAATCATTCTCCAGTACTTTGATCTGGTCCTCAAGATGATTTAATTCTTTTAATTTAGATTTATTATCATAAGAGGCAAAAGAAATACAGTTTCCTCTCAGAAAACATTTAGTTGTTTCCCATAAAATCTGTGGATTAGCAGCTGAAGTAGAGTTCTCTGAAAGGAACATTGTCAAATTGGCACGTAACTGTTTAATAAAATCATCGTTTAACAACAGAGTTGTATTAAAACGCCATCTTTTTAACTTTTGAATTCTAACGGGGAAGACAGATTACAAACTACAGCAGAATGATCAGAAACTAAAATAGGAAGAATACCAATACTGTTTACACACTGAATGAGATATTCTGATATTAATATATAATCTATCCTCGTAAAGGTCTTGTGTCGGGAAGAATAAAATTTGTAGTCGTCAAAACCAAGGAGTAGCTTGGTAAGAGATGGGAAGAAATCTACATCAAACTTATTGGGAGCATAAACCGAAACAAAAACAATTTTTAGATTATTCCATGATCCCGAAACATATGTAATCCGCCCATGTTCGTCGCCTCCAGATTTCTCAATTAAGAATGGGAATCTTCTATTCTGAAGTATGGCAACTCCTCTTGAAGCATTAGTGTGAGAAGAGTAGGCTATCATTTTAAAATGCCTGTTTTGACAACGAGTAACATCCGAGGCCCTGAGATGGGATTCTTGAATAAGAGCTATGTCGGCTCGCTTACGATGTAGATAATCTAGACATTTTGTTCTTTTTAAAGGGGAGTTCAACCCGTTGACATTCCATGATATCACATTGAAGTCCTTCATCCTAACTTTACAACAGTAGTATATAAACAACAGCTGAGACAGATGGAGCCATAGTTATCGTACATGTGAATGTAGGTGCCATCCCACAAAGACAAAAGGTTAATATCAATAGTAAAACCAAATATACAGCAAACCCTGGTATTTCCAACAATGAACTGGTTAAACCAACCAAAAAGACAAAAGAACATAATACAAATGGCAGCAAGCAGAGAGATAAAACACACTCTCTTACCTGCCTGGAAAATAAAAGAATTCGAGGCCATGCACTCGAACTATGAGGCAAAACCGAGATATCAACGTCCAGCTTATTCAAATGTCCATGACCACAATATGAAAACTTAAATCCCTACTGAAATGTTGTAACCCAAAATCAAAAGGGGCGAGTTTAATCACTGGCGATTCACGTCACGGGAGTCGATTCCATCCGAGCGTCGGCATCCAGCGACGAGACAAACTTTTCGAGATCTCCCGGCGTCTTGAAAAGAATCTGCTCGTGGCCGTTTATCACTTTAACTACAGCTGGATATAACAGGAACGACTCGATGCCCAGCTGCTGAAGACGTTTCCTTCTTTCCGACATAGCTTTCCTTTTTTGAGACGTGCCCTTGCTGAAATCGGGGAAAAACCACAACTTGGCACCTTCATAGCTCAGGGATGGTGAATTTCTGGCTTCTTTCAGGATCGCTTGCCGGTCGTTGTAACGAAGGAGCTTAAAAATCAAGGTGCGTGCTTTTTTCCTAGTGGAATCTTAATTCGCGTACAGACAATGCGCGCATTCAATTTCAGTCAGCTTCCCCTGTAAGGCCGGTAACCACTTAGGAATTTGTGTCTGCAAAAACTGGATCGCGTTGCCACCTTCAGCTCCCTCAGGCAGACCCACCAGCCTTAGATTATTTTGTCGGGATTTGTCTTTGTAAAGCCATAGCTTCTCCTGCAGCTCTTCCAAGCGAGACGTGCTAGCGATCGAATCCTTTTTGATATCACGCACTGTGGTTTGCATGTAATCAAATCTGTCACCGAAGGCTTTGACATCTTTTTCCAAGGAATCAAGGCGCGTAGAAATCATTGAAATTTCCTCGCGAACGATCGCCGACATGCTTAGCTTGATGGCGCTTAGTTGCTTCTCTAGCATCTCAGCAATGGCGTCGTGAAGACGCTCGTCGTCTTTAGGCCGTTTTTTGGAAGGGGAATACGGTAATTCCCGTTTGGATGCCATCTCGGATGTTTCTCAAACAAAATAATAACTAAAATCTCAACCCAAATCTTAATAGGGATAATTTTAAAAGAAAAAGGACATCTGAGGCGGAGCGCCGAAACTCTAAGCAGCCGTCATTATCCGCCGCGCATGCGCATCCCCGACTTATGATTTATTTTTACACAAAATCTTTTGCTCCATAAGTGTTCAATACAACAATATATATTTTTGCAATAATACACTTTGAGCGCTATGAAAAGCACTTTTTTTTTCTCAGGGTGTGTCTTTAGCCCTGTTGTACCCTATATGATGGTTTCTTTTGAATTATTTTCGACTTAATGAATATAAAACCTTGCTAAGATAATTACCAAATTAATTATGTAATTTTATTTATCAGAAAAATATGGGTTTTGAAAACAAAGCAAAGCATCTTGATTTTCTAAATTAAGGGCTTTGTTTAAAGGTTACCTATTATGGTAAAATTAACTTTTACATGTTGTTTGAACATAAATGTGTGTTGGCAGTGTGTGTACACAACCATCTTATAATGATAAAATCCACCCACTTTTTTTTTTTTTTTTTTTTAAATCTCTAAAAATCATTAGCAGTATCTCAGATCTTACTGATCACAGAATCCGTAATGTGTGACATCACATTTTATCAGCCCTGCCCATGATAGTTGACTGACACAGCAGTATTAGCCGAGACCCCACACTGAGTGAGCCACAAACACACTATCTGCCATGTGTATCTTCACAGTATTTAAAAGCAACATTCAATTAAGAAATGTCTTCTTATTACAGCTATAGAAGTACAGAGCGGTGAGTGATTTTCTGCTTGGATTATTTTATTGTTTGGATCATACTAACAGCGTAGACTTTAATAACTGTATATTACTCTGCTACACCACTAATACACCGATCTAATATAAACATTTGATTTATTTCTCAGCTGTTTACTTTCACAGACATAACTGACTGTGTTTTTGCAACTTATGCATGCTTTTAACATAAACTTATGTGTGAAAGATAACTTAGTTTAATAACGTTACTCACATACGTGTGACAGCCGCTTCCTGATTGTGTGCTTCAGATGTGTGCGTCCAGAAAAATGTATATCGGAAATATAAACTGATATGGCTTTAAAACGTGTGATTTCAGTGCAATATACATGATGATCAAAACCAAACAGATATTTTTTGGCAAAGATCTGAGATAGAAGCTAAAATAGCACAGCCCTGTTCTGGAAAAGAGGGCAGGGAGCAGCAGCTCATTTGTATTTTAAGAGACGTGGAATAAAAAAGCCTGTTACGGCTTCCATTCAAAATAGGCATTTTTAACATGATATAATAAATGTTTATAATACATCTTGTAAAAAGGGGCATAATAGGTGCCCTTTAACCCTCTGGGGTTGAAAAACGTGCCGGCATGGTTTGTGGCAGTTTTTCTGATAATGCCTAAAAGAACTTCTATTACTCCGTCATTTTTGATCGCACAGATAAGAGCAATACATCAGTCGAATCTGTAAAGAGTCTACGTTTATTTGTATACACTCATAATAACAACAACACTCTGTGGTCTCTGTAATCATCATTTAGAAAGAAACTCAGTGAATACTCGACACAGAGACGAGAGATATATCTATAGAAAGCTTACATGTCTGCTTTTAAATGAAGTCTTATTGAAATATCCTGTGTTAAAGCAGTCTGTATGAAACCAGCAACATGTCCAGTCTTTCTCATCAGACCTAATTATTTTTAATTTGATCGCACCCACAAGCTACTTTCACTTTTGATATTATAATCATCCACGTGAGGCACATTGTGACGGAAGGGATGAGATGGAAACAATAGCAGGTAAAACCGGTTTATTGAACAGATGAGATCGATATAAAATACAATGAACAGGATGAATGAATGGGATGAATGAACTGGATGGATCTCTCAGACGGATGGTGACGCAGGGACAAGATGGCCAGAGTGATGAGGTGCGATGAATGGTGAAAATCCAGTGAAGTATAATCCAAAGATGAAATCCAGATACGAACCAACGGGCACGAACAACGACCAGGAAACTCCAGTCAAACGGACACTAAAACCACACTCAACGACATCGAACAACCATCTGACAAACAGGAGAGATTTCAGTGAGAATATATAGGGTGTGTAAATAGGCAGCAGCTGTTGAGGATAATGAGAGCAGGTGGCGAAGATAATGAGGACTAAGCCAAATCAGACAAATAGCTGGGGGGAGACAAAGGGAGAACCCAAATCAGAACAATGACAAAGACCAGAAACACAAGGAGACATGTAACACACAGACATACACAAGTAAACGTGACATGAAGAACACAGTGGATTTCATGAACCGTGACAGTACCCGCTCTCCTAGGAACGCCTCCTGGCGTTCCCAGACTCCCTTACCTGTCGATTGTAATCATCAATAAGGGAGTGATCCAGAATGTCTCTAGCAGGTACCCAACTTCTCTCCTCCGGACCGTAACCTTCCCAGTCCACCAAGTACTGGAATCCGCGTCCCCTCCGCCTAGAGTCCAGAATGCGATTAACCGAATATGTGGGTTCCCCTTCTACGAGTCGCGGCGGTGGGGGAACTGGGGCTGGCGGATTAATACGAGCAAAAAACACGGGTTTAATTTTGGATACGTGGAACACGGGATGAATTCTCCTGTACACTGGAGGAAGTTTGAGGCGGACTGCCACCGGACTAATGATCTTGGTGACAGAGAACGGGCCAATGAATTTGGGAGCAAGCTTATTAGACACGGATTGCAGAGGAATGTTCTTAGTAGAAAGCCACACTTTGGAACCAACGATGTATACGGGAGGCCTAGACCGGTGGCGATCGGCTTTGGCCTTGGTGCGCGCTCCCACTTGGAGTAGAGTCTCACGGGCTCTAGTCCAAGTGCGATGACACCTCTGGACAAATGCGTGAGCGGAAGGAACCGCAACTTCGGATTCCAGACTAGGAAAAATTGGTGGCTGGTAACCTATACTACCTTCAAACGGAGACAGGCCCGTAGATGATACTGGCAATGAATTGTGGGCGTACTCCACCATCGATAGTTGTTGGCTTCATGAGGAAGGATTCTTGGAGACCAGACATCGCAACGTTCTCTCCAAATCCTGGTTGGCTCTCTCAGTTTGACCATTGCTCTGAGGATGAAACCCAGAGGACAGACTAACAGTCGCACCCAGTAATTTACAAAACTCCCGCCAAAATTTGGACACAAACTGGGGTCCTCTGTCGGAGACCACGTCCGTCGGGAGGCCATGTAACCGAAAGACGTGGTCAACGACTGTCAACGCTGTCTCCTTGGCTGAGGGTAATTTGGGCAAGGGAATAAAATGGACTACCTTCGAGAACCGGTCCACCACGGTCAAAACTACCGTGTTACCCTGGGAGGGTGGGAGGGCGGTAACAAAATCTAGAGCGATATGGGACCAGGGTCTCGAAGGGATCGGCAGCGGTTGAAGGAGCCCATCCGGGGGTCTGTTAGAAGTCTTACCAGTGGCACAAACTGAGCAAGCCAAAACAAAACTGCGAACGTCGCGAGCCATAAGTGGCCACCAAAATCGTTGCTTGACCAAATGAGCGGTGCGACTGACTCCTGGATGACAAGCCACATTGGAACAATGCCCCCACTGAATAACTTCGGACCGTAATTCCTCTGGCACAAATAAACGATTCGGTGGGCAACCGACCGGAGGCGTTACCCCTTGTAAGGCTGTTTTAACCTTCGATTCGACCTCCCATGTGAGTGTGGAGAGAATTAGTGTCTCCGGAAAAATGCACTCAGGAGTAGGCAGGCGATCGGAACGGTCAAAAATACGAGACAATGAATCGGGTTTGATGTTTTTGGAACCCGGGCGGTACGAGAGGGTAAAATCAAAACGTCCGAAAAAAAGTGCCCACCGAGCCTGCCTAGAGTTCAATCTTTTAGCAGTTCTGATGTACTCCAAATTCTTATGATCGGTCCATACGATAAAAGGTACCCCCGACCCTTCTAACCAGTGACGCCATTCTTCCAATGCTAACTTGACTGCCAACAACTCTCGATTGCCAATATCATAGTTACTTTCGGCAGGGGACAAACGATGAGAAAAAAAATGCGCAGGGATGCATTCTGTCGTCTGTCGAGGAGCGTTGGGATAGCACTGCACCTACCCCCACCTCTGACGCATCGACCTCCACCACAAACTGACGTGATGGATCAGGGGTGACTAGGATGGGGGCTGAAACGAAGCGGCCCTTTAGTTTGGCAAACGCAACCTCAGCTGCGTCTGACCACCTGAACGTAGTTCTGGGGGAGGTCAAGGCAGTCAGAGGAGAGGCTAGTTGGCTGAAATTGCGAATAAAACGCCGGTAGAAATTGGCGAACCCCAGAAACCTCTGTAGGGCCTTACGGGAATCTGGACTTGGCCAATCCACCACAGCCTTAACCTTTTCAGGATCCATACGCATCCCCTCAGCCGACACAATGTACCCTAAGAAAGGAACAGACTGTGCATGAAAATCTAATTTCTCCGCCTTGACAAAAAGCCCATTCTCTAGCAGCCTCTGAAGCACTCGTCGAACGTGCTGCACATGCTCCTGGAGAGATGAGGAAAAAATCAATATGTCATCCAGGTAAACATATATGAATCGATCGACCATATCTCGCAGCACATCGTTGACGAGTGCCTGGAAGACCCCTGGGGAGTTGGACAAACCGAAGGGCATGACCAAATATTCAAAGTGCCCCCTAGAGGTGTTAAAGGCAGTCTTCCATTCATCTCCCCTCCTGATGCGGACCAAATGATAAGCATTTCTTAAATCCAATTTTGTGAAGACCGACGCTCCCTGCAACCTCTCGAAGGCTGAAGATATCAACGGCAAAGGATAAGTATTCTTTACGGTAATATTATTCAACCCCCGGTAGTCAATACAAGGTCGCAGAGAACCGTCCTTCTTCCCCACAAAAAAGAACCCCGCCCCCGCTGGAGAAGAGGAGGGTCAAATGAACCCCGCTGCTAGAGAATCAGAAATGTATTTCTCCATAGCCTCTCTCTCTGGAACTGAGAGTGAATATAATTTGCCCTTGGGCGGAGACGTACCTGGCAGTAACTCTATGGCACAGTCATAGGGACGATGTGGAGGGAGAGAAGCAGCCCGAGACTTACTGAACACCTCCTTCAGGTCTAGATACTCCGTGGGCACGTTACACAAATCCACTGCCTTCTCCTGAAACACAGAAACAGAGACAGACGGACAAGCAGACACAAGACAAGACTCATAACACTTATTGCTCCACTCTGATATAGTTTTTTGCTGCCAGTTAATCCGGGGGTTGTGTTCGGTGAGCCAAGGGTGTCCTAAAACAATGGGTGCAAGGGGGAGTCCAAAATGTAGAATGAAATGTTCTCAGTATGATTGCCAGATACGGTGAGTGTAATGGGTTTGGTGGTGAATGATATGGTGGGCAGGGTTTGGCCATTGAGTGCGTGAACAGCGATGGTGTGTGTAAGGGGGAGAAGGGGAACTTGAGTCCGACGTGCAAAAGCGTGATCCATGAAATTACCTTCAGCCCCAGAGTCCAGAAATGCAAAACAGTCATGTGGGTGTTCTGACCATCTTAATCTTACCGGAAGGAGCGTGGAGGTAGATGTGGATGAGGTCTTCTCAGCGGAGATCCCACCCGACAGTAGCCTCAAACTTACTGCCGGGCTGGCCCTTTTACCGGGCAGTTGTAGGCGAAGTGCCCTGACGCCCCACAGTACAAACATAAGCCCTGGGATCTCCGCCTCTCCTTCTCCTCCCGGGAAAGCCGAGCTCGTCCCACCTGCATGGGCTCGTGATCGAAGACGGGGCTGACCGCGTCTCCGCCGCTGGCTCGAGGTGTAGATCCCTCCCCAGGGGGAAGCCGAACGGGTAACCTCCGCCGTTCGGCTCGGGAGAGTCGAGCGTCTACCCTCTCTGCCCGCGACCGCGCGGTCAAAGACCCTCTTCATCTCCTCGGAGATTGCCAGGAACGAGGCACAACAAGGGTCTTGGTTCTCCCACACTGCAGTTCCCCACAGTGCTGCTCTCCCAGTCAACAGGGTGAGCACGAACCCCACCTTGCTTCGCTCCTCGAGGAACCGGCTGGGCTGTAGAGAAAAGTACATGGAGTACTTTGTTAAAAAAGCTCGGCAGAAGTTCGGCTCACCACTGTAGAGCTCCGGAGTTGGTAATCGGGGCTCTGACTGGGAGACAAAACTGGGTGGTACGAGTGGGGCTGGCGGTGTGGTTGGCGCAGCGGGAGCTTGAAGAAGATGGACCTTTTGGGTAAGCTCGGACACCTGCGCCACAAGAGCACGAATAGCCCATCCCGACTCATTCATGCTCTTTTCTTGAGCGTCCATCCGAGAGATATTAGTCCGGATGATCTCCTCCCACGTGGGGGGAGGAGAACCTGCTGCTTCCATGGTGGGTCAGATGGTTCTGTGACGGAAGGGATGAGATGGAAACAATAGCAGGTAAAACCGGTTTATTGAACAGATGAGATCGATATAAAATACAATGAACAGGATGAATGAATGGGATGAATGAACTGGATGGATCTCTCAGACGGACGGTGACGCAGAGACAAGATGGCCAGAGTGATGAGGTGCGATGAATGGTGAAAATCCAGTGAAGTATAATCCAAAGACGAAATCCAGATACGAACCAACGGGCACGAACAACGACCAGGAAACTCCAGACAAACGGACACTGAAAACCACACTCAACGACATCGAACAACCATCTGACAAACAGGAGAGATTTCAGTGAGAATATATAGGGTGTGTAAATAGGCAGCAGCTGTTGAGGATAATGAGAGCAGGTGGCGAAGATAATGAGGACTAAACCAAATCAGACAAATAGCTGGGGGGAGACAAAGGGAGAACCCAAATCAGAACAATGACAAAGACCAGAAACACAAGGAGACATGTAACACACAGACATACACAAGTAAACGTGACATGAAGAACACAGTGGATTTCATGAACCGTGACACACATATGGCGTACCGCTCACATCAACCTAAACAAAGCAGCAAGACTTATTTTCATTGTTCATCTCGGCTACTTACGTATTGCTTTTGGAAGAAGATGCACTGTGAGAAGTGAGATTTATATTTCCCTCAGAGGAAGAATGTGATGTGACGTACGGCGAGATCCACCGAAGGAGTAAGTCTTTCTTTACGTTAGTTGTGTTACTGTGACATGTCTTGTACACATTATAGTAGTTTGACTTTTTCCAAACTATAATTCCTGACTACATGTAAAATCAAGTGAAACGTTATGAAGTATGTTTCATTTCATTGCATCGAAATGTATCATGACGCCAAGATGTTTTTAATGTTCCATACCAGGGGTGGCGAACATCGGTCCTGGAGAGTCGCAGCTCTGCAGAGTTTTGCTTTAACCCTAATTAAACACACCTGAACAAGCTAATCAAGGTCTGAAGGGTTACTAGGAAGCTACAGGCAGGTGAGATTTTATTAGGGATGGAGCTGAACTCTGCAGGGCTGTGGCTCTCCAGGACCGGAGTTTGCCACCCCTCTTCTATACAATAAAAATGACACAATATAAAAGTAATAGTGTTTACACTGTAACACTGAATGATAGAGTCTGAGAATGTTTAGACAAAACTACTGTCATATACTCTGTTCACGAATAGATGTTTATGACGTCCTTAACCCTCTATGGTACCGTGCTGCCGCCAGGCAACACAGCTTATTATTGCTTATTTTTTTTAAATAAAATGAGAAACTTTTTTAATTGATCAATGCTATCTCACTAAAGAAGTCGTCAAACACTAATAAATGGAATTACAAAAAAGTGGTCACATGACCCATAGGGATCCATTTTGTTTCCACTTTCAGGATATGTGCACGTCACATGACTCCATATTTTCTCCAATGAAAAGTGCATTTTTCATCAATTTTCATCCATATAATTGCAGTCAAAAAATCTGAGTTACCTTCACTGGTTAGTAAAGAAGTATTTTCAAAAACTTTACAAAATATATCATCAAATATATTATAGGAAATTACAAAAAACTGCATGTTGCCTCCAGGCAACATTGTACCATAATGGATTCACATATGGCCATACCAGGCTTATAGGATAGAATATATGTATATGATATTTGTTTTTGCAATTTTGCATGATATTGTAATGCATTTATAAGTATTGTAATTCATATACAATATCTGCACACACTCTGTTGAGAGGAAGTGCTTCCTCAGCTTTCACAAGCAGTAAGGAGTGATTAGTGAGGAAGAAGATTTTACAAGCATGTGCTTGTGTTTGTATGTGCATGCTTGTAAGGATAAGATGCATATTAGCATAAGGTTATGATTATTTTTTTTTTTTTTTACTTCGAAACAACACAAATTATAATATTTTGGTATGATGATAGATATGATAGTTTGGTTATACTTGTGATTCACGATGGTACAGTGTTGCCTGAAAGCAACATGTGGGTATGAAATCTTACTTTTTGTTAAATATGAGATCATCAAAAATGTGATAAATCTGTTTGTTCAAATGTTTGATTAAAGAAATTGATGTTTTAAATAAATTCTGCATGAAAATATCAAATGTTTCATTTTGTCCATTGTGATACAATGTGGCCTTGAGGCAACAAACTTAAAAAAGATATATAAATAAAAAATAATAAAAATGTTTATTGATATTGTTACAGCGTCCAATTTTAAGCAGGAACACAATAATAAACAACAATAATTAGTTTCTCAGATATAAATTGTCAATTTTTTAAGATAGTACAAAGCATGCATGTGTCTATGACTACAAAATCATAATATATATATATATATATATATATATACATATATATATTACAGATGCTCCTGATACTAACATGCTCACATATTGTTTTTTTTTTTTTTTAGTGATCTTATACCTGCACCACAGATGAATGTTACATGAATGCCACATGAAGAGTGCTGTACCAACATCAGATGTTCAAATACACTGATATTTTATGGTAAAACAAGTTCCTGGACTACTGATGGTGAGTTTTGTTTCTTGAATCCATGAAAAGAAGCAACAATCACTTAAATATCAGGTATGAGTTACTTGTTGAACAGAATTCAGAAAACAATTTTCAGGAATGACACAAAGTCTGTTCATGTCTCTGTGGTTAGATCAGTGTGGTCAGTAATGTGCTTTTGACCTTTATTATGTATGTTTTGATTGTACTGTGTTGTAAATAAAATACAAATAATCTAAATAATAAATATAATAACAAATAATTCGTTGAATCTTCTCACCTTAGAGGAGGGCCTTTTGTCTTTCAGGTGTGAATCACTAAATATTCATGGCCATGTCACTCGCTCGCATGTTCCCTTTCGATCATAAAATATGTCTTAGAAAATTTAAGTCAATATATTGTTTTCTGTAAATGAGTGAATGAGATGATTTTCACATCATCTTGTAGAAAAAACTGTAGCCTGCCACACCCGGTTCTCAAAAGTCTTGTGAACAAATGTTCTGAATGTGTTTTATGTCCTTATTTCAGTGACATAAATTTTTTTTTTTTTTTTTTTTACTAACCACGTTAGTAAAAAATAAACATTGTTTTCTCAAAAACACGAAAATATACATTAATGTTGCTTGCATATTATTGTAGCCCAGTTTGTGCTAATTACAATGTAATCAAACTTTAGCCATTAATATGTTTTTAAGATACTGAAAAAAGCACAAATGTCAGGGCATGTCAAAACTTTTCCAGGGTGCCAAAACATCCTCAGACCCAAGTAAGGTTAAGGGCTTTTTGTTATGTCTATTTTAAAGTCAACTCAAAATGAAATAGAAAAAGTTCAATATCTTCGACTGACTTTATTTATTTGTGTTCAGTGAGAAAGTAAAAAATGTGTCTGTTTTGCGCATGTGTTATAGAGCACAGCACGGGCAGGTGTGTGCCATGAGCATAAGCACTTGTGCCACCACAGGAAGTTTCAAAAGACTTTTGCATTCTTTTTTTTTCATACTCATGAGTACCGAATACATCACTTCCGCTATGCTCGCCGCCATGTTTGTGTCCGATATGACAACAGATCTGAATGAGATTTAGTAATATACTGAAATAAGGAATTAGTTTTTACTACCACTTCCCACACTGAGCCTTTGACTTGATTGTACGTTTAGAACGGAAAGTGTATATTATTGTGAAGGCTTTAAGACTTTGAAGAATCATCTGCTGGCTGGTCACTCCACTTGACAGTGAGCAGGACTCGCGTTGACTGCACTAATTCCCTTTCTGTCCACGTTTTGATTTCCGCAATTTTTTGTAATAAATCATTACAATGATTTATATCAGCTGCCCGTAGTAACTGTGGCAGAATTAAATTGCCATCAACTAATCTGTTCATCCAACGAAAAAAAAAAGTATAATTTCATATTAACTCTAAGAAATTATATTTTCTTGACCACAGAAAATAACTTTCCTAAAGTACTATTGCATTAGAGCATGAAGCTAGATCAGGAATCGATAAAAGGACAATATCTACAAGCAATGACAGAATCAGAAACTCTAGTAATTTGTACACAAGAGATTTAATTTTTCTTTAGTTAAAATTTTTCTTTAATTAAAAATATTAATTTTCATTCATGCATAGGCTATATGGCTTAGTTCAAAATTTTGCCATTGTTTTAAAAAATGCTTTACTGACTTATATTTCAGATTTTCAGCCGATATGCTTTCAAATTTGACAAACATCTTTCAAAACATCTGTGCCAGTGGGTGTGGGCGCTGGGTCTGGCTCTGGGGTGGTGATGGATAATAAATGGGGCTGGACACTGGCTGCAGAATCCTCTTCTACCTCACCCACCGTAAAAGAAGATCCTTCCACCTATAGTGCAAAGTTGATATACTCAGCCAGTGCCCAGCAGGGGTTTCCTCTTGGCATCATCATCCGGCTCTCATAGTCGAGTCTGATCCAGAATCCCTCCATAAGCGTGATATTACTGCAAGTGGCACAGACCCAGTGTCTCTTTTGGGGCTCTGGAGGAGGAAAAGATGTCTATCGCTACATCAGAGCAGGAGCTATCGTCTTCAGAGGCCGAAGAAGAGGCTGAAGAAGGTGAAACGCCTTCTCCCAAGTGCTTGAGGCTTGATGATTGGTATTTGGGCTCCAGAAGTGACTGTCAGCCATGCTCTGCCCAGTGCCTTTCTTCCCAGAGGTTCATGAAGAGCTCACCAAAATGCAGAAAGCCCTGTACAGCGCTCAAACACATTTGAGCTTTTTCCTCCTCACTACCCTTGATGGTGGGGTGTCCAGGGTGTATGTTGACATCCCCCAGGTGGAGTGTGTGGTTACGGTGCATTTATGCCTACAAAACGCTGCCACCTGGAGGAACCGTCCATGCCTCCCATTCAAAGCCTGTAAGGTGATGTCCACCATGATGGTCCAGGAGCACCATCTCTGGCTGAACTTGATGCAGTTGCGTGACACAGGAAACAACGGAGGAGGTAACCCCTCAACAGGGGCGTCAAGCCAGCCGCAGGAACAGGGTGCAGCAGGAGTGCCCTTAGAACAGGTGTCGAGGCATGTTGTTGTCAACACCGATGCCTCCCAGATGGGCTGGGGCGCTGTATGCAACGACCGCCAACGCCAGTCGATGTAATGTCTCCGTTCCCTACATGCGTAACCAAGACGTTCCCTTTATATCAACAGAACCTTTTCTGTAGTGATCTGGGGTGCCACAAGGCTCTATTCTCAGGCAAGTTTTATTTTCACCCTGAACGCACCAATGTTTGGGTGCCACATACCGCACCAATGTTTTGGACCACCTGCCCAGCCCCAAACAGCCCCACGTCCTCCAAAGCTCCGTCGGCTTCCTCAGCCTGGAACCTCCAGCTCGCTCCAGCCCACCGCCCACTGCTCTGCGCTCAGGCCCGCCGGCCTCTCATATGGCAAGCCATATGTACATTGAGGACATTATGGACATGGCACTCCCCCTGGAGTTTGCTGCCCCTATCCTCTCTTCTATGTCTCCGCTGGTCCCATCCAGCCCTCCTTTGTCTCCACTGGTCCAGTCAAGCCCTCCTTCGGCTCCTACGTCTCCGCTGGTCCCGTCCAGCCATCCAGAGCCCGCTCCTCCAGAGCGCCCTCCTGAGCCCACCCCTCCAGAGCGCCCTCCAGGGCCCGCTCCTCCAGAGCACCCTTCAGTGCCCGCTCCTCCAGTGCCCGCTCCTCCAGTGCCTGCTCCTCCAGAGCGCCCTCCAGGGCCCGCTCCTCCAGAGCACCCTTCAGTGCCCGCTCCTCCAGTGCCCGCTCCTCCAGTGCCTGCTCCTCCAGAGCGCCCTCCAGGGCCCGCTCCTCCAGAGCACCCTTCAGTGCCCGCTCCTCCAGTGCCTGCTCCTCCAGAGCGCCCTCCTGAGCCCACTCCTCCAGAGTGCCCTCCAGTGCCCACGCCTCCTGAACTCTCTCAGGCCTGTAGAACCGTAATTTCCACAAATAGAAATATGCCTGAGCTCCCTGATCCACCATGGCTTCCCGGACTGTCTGCTCCGCCATGGCCCCCGAGCTCCCTGACCCACCATGGCTCCCTGAGCTCCCTGATCCACCCCCCCTTCCCAGTGGATATGTTACGGCGCGAGACGTGCCTTCCGGGAGGGGGGAGTAATGTCACACCCCTGTGGACTATTTATGTTGGTTTCTCCCTCTTGTGCCCATATTTGGTTGTTCCTGTTTCCCGTCCTCTTTTCATCATCATTAGTTAACCATGTATCACCTGTGCCTTGATTATGTTCATCGTTATCACCCATCTTTATAAGTTGCACTGAGTTCAGTGTTTGTCGTCCGGTCTCGGCTATGTTCATGTCCACTTTAACATCAATGTGAACATCATTGTATGCGTGGTTTTACCCTCCTGCTGTGGATTTACCTGTTTTGGATTTACCTGTAGAATATAATAAAGACTTTATGTTTGACCTTCGTCTTTGTTCGCCCCTTTCCTCACACGATACATGACAGTTACAGCTTTTAAGAGTATGATGATTATAACGCACAGTGAACACATTGCGTCCACTTAAGTTACAATGGATTGTTTTTCTCATAGTTATAATGTATTATAAGGCTCATATCTTGCCATTTTTCTTATGCTACTTAAAGCAATCAAAGACCACCAAGGATAGTAATATTTTCTTTTCTAAGCAGCCATAAGATCAGTTATCAGGTCAGATGAATGTGTAATATGACACATTTGCTTTGAATTATTTTTATTGTAATATCAGTTTGATTATTTTAATGGTACCCTTTAAACATCTGTTGATAAGTAACTCTGCAACTACATGTCAACTAGCAGTCACTGGAGTATTAGTATAGTATGTCTATTAAATATATACTAAGACTTTTTGATGGTTCCCCAACAGATAAACTGACTATAAGTAACTCTGCAAGCACATCAACATTTTACCTACCCTAACCTTAACCTAAGCTTACTAATCCTCTAGTGAGAGTTAGTCGACATGTAATTGCAGATTTGCTTATAGTCAACAGACTAAGGGAAGCATCAAAATAAAATGTAACCTAACACATAAACATTGCATTTTTTTTAGTTTAAATGATTAACTAGCTCACATTAAAATTAATATTAGCCTCACAGGGAAAACTCAAATAACACTCCACACCTAACCACTTACAAGATGTAGAAAGATACTGTGCAGATCTTAAATAAACAATGTCAAGATATATAGTCCATTATAAATGTAAACGTAGATTTCACGAGTTCGCCTGCCCATCCAGTCCTAATGGGCAATGGTAAACAAACTTGGCTTGCTGTCCTTAATGGAGGCTCGAACCCGAGGCTCGGCTTGAGCGCAGAATTCGATCCCCCAAAAAGTGCTTACAAGAGACAGCAAGCCGGGCAATCAAACTGCGTGTAGTTTTTGTGATACAAGTAGAGAAAACCTTTATTGATTCTATCTCTCCCCCCCAAGAATGTGCAGAATACGTTTCCCTGTTGCTGCATTAGGGCAATATAAGGCAGGTGAAGGGCTAACAAACAAGATCGCTCCTGTAAGAGAGGGGTGGGAAAGCACTGCATTTTCAGTAACATTTTCATCGGAGGAGAAATCTCTGCTCTTGCAAAACTGGAAGAAAATTAATATATGAAGATTAGTCAGGGCGCTGCAAGGGTGCTGCGCAAAATCACTGCTGCGGCAGTGAGAAGTGGAATTTAGCATGACATCAGCTGCAAGGGAAGTGGGAGAGGTTATTGCTGTGGAGGTGAGAAAGAGTTTTAGTATACCTGCTCTTAGACCGGTGGAGGAAATCACTGCTGCAGCAGTGAGAAATGGAGGTTAGTATGACGTCTGCTGCAAGAGAGGTGGGGATGTCATTGCTGCGAAGGTGAGAAATAGTGATTTAGAATGGAAACTCCTCCAAGACCAGTGGAAGAAATACTGACCTCTACACATCTGCTGAGACCGGTGGAAGAATTTGAATAGAGTTTGATATGACGTCTGCTGAGGCCAGTGGGAGAATTCATTGCTGCGGCAGTGAGCAATGGAGTTTGGTATGACGTCTGCTGAGGCCAGTGGGAGAATTCACTGCTTCAGCAGTGAGCAATAGAGTTTGGTATGACGTCTGCTGAGGCCAGTGGCATAATTCACAGCTGCGGCAGTGAACAATAAAGTTTAGTATGACATCTGCTGAGGCCAGTGGGAGAAATCACTGCTGTGGCAGTGAGAAATAGGAGTTGGTATGACGTCTGCTGCAAGAAGGTAGGAGACATCATTGCCGAGGAGGGGAGTAATAGAGTTTGTTATCGTATCTTCTGTGAGAATGGTGGAAGAAGTCACTGCTGTGGCAGTGAGAATTAGAGCTTAGTATGGTGACTGTCTGCTACAAGAGTGGTAAAAAGAAATCACTGCTGCAGCAGTGATTTCAGGTCAAATCAAGTGCCCCCCTACATTTTAACAGAGCTTTAAACGATAGAAATTGCCTGAAGTGGATTGCGGGATTGATAGTAAAAAAACAGAATTAATGATGCCAATTTGTCAAGGAGATTAATTCAAGTTCTGCTGTAAGTCAACTGAAGCAAAAAATAATGACTATACAGTTCAATTCTGATCAGTGATGACTCAATTGCATGTAATGACTGTGCAGAATTTTATCAAGTTTAGTTTAGCTATGAGCAGCTCTACTGTAGACAGTAAAAGCAAGTGCTGTCATAGTTGATGGGTTAGAAATCGCTGATGTGGGAGTAAAATTGGAAATTTTGTAGGGGGGAATTCACTGCTGTGGCAGTGAAGTAATAAGTGATTTGTTAGGGTAAATCACTGGAGTGTCACTAAGAGACAACAGAGCTGATTTGAGAATGGTGGGAAATGTCACTGCTGCGGCAGAGACATACTGAAAAATTTCTGGAAGACAGACCCAATGAGAGGGAAGTGAGGGTCCAAGACGTACAGTTGCCTCAAAGAAATCTCAAGGTGGATGGCTCATGGTGCTTTTGAAATCATTTTAAGTTTAAGTGCGACTTTAGAAAGCTCAGCTGGCCAGCAATGCGACAATGCCAAGACAGGGTTTTCTTTGAGCATAACAAGCTATTTTCACAAATATATGACTTGGCCTGAAGGTCAGAAGCGGGTAATCATCCGCGCTCAGTCAACTTCTCTTTCCTTCGCTGTCTGTTTGGGCTTGTTAAGAATAAATCTATGCAGCCTCTGTAGAAATCAGCATGGTACACATTATCATTAACTTATGTATAGGCGTAGAACAAGAAGGGCATGAACTTACAGAAAAAGGAAAAAACGTGAATATAGCGGTTGCTGCGGTTTTTGCAATCCTTTGCGGTTGGTTCGTCCATAACGTGGTATTGCGATGATTGCAGCAGCCCAATGGGAATCTTGCGGTTCCTGAGAAATGGCAAATGAGAATCCAGATGACTGGGTAGAAATTTTTGGATGTATTAAAAGGAGAACTGTGTATGGGTTATTAATTAATTAATAGCAGGGCACTGCTGACCAAAGTTTAGTTTAACTGTAGATTATGGTGCACTCCATTGAATTGTTCCAAAGGAAATGCTTAGGAGGCCATTCTTTGACTGCAGGGTACTGGACACGAGAAGCCCAGGAAGAAACTTCTGCTGAGGCAGATAAGTAACAAAATGTAATCATGAAGCTGCTGTAAAACGGAGTAATGAAGAAATGTAATGTGCTAATGAAATGGGTAAGACATCAAGTGCTGATGATACAAGCCATTTAAAGTATCCTACTTCATAAGCCAAAGTATGTAGCATCACGGCACATGAACTGAGCGGACCATCTTCAGAAACATGCAAAAGAAGATGGTTTACACATGACAGAGAACTGTGGTAGCGCTGATTCTACTTGCTTATTTACTAAGGGATGAAAGCAATTGAGACATTCACATGCAAATATTCATACAGTGGTTTAGTAAAATTGTTAAATATCTTGCTGTGGGCTTGACACGAAAATGTAAGTTCTCAACTTAGTTTGAAGAAATCTGCCAGAAAAGGCAGCCATGATCACTTTGAAACGGAAGCATCTGATGACCTGCTAAATTGGATTTTGCGTACATGAAGTAAGCTTGGAGCCATTTGTGTTCACAATGCACAGGTTAAAGAACCATATTGATGGCTGAAACTGAATCATACTCGGACCACCTCCAAGATGGGCTTGGTTTACAAAGTTCTGCAATATTTTTAGTGCTGACATATGGGCCGAATCCAGTGGAACATGTTAGAAAAGGATAGAAAACACGCAGACAGGCAGAGGTTCCACAGCAGCAGTATGGGTTGGGCTGCTATGTGAGAGGCTGTAAAGATCTTTGCGGAGGCAGCCTCGCACTAGGACACCTGTGAAGAAAGGTTGTAGAAAGAAAGGAAATAGGTATGCAAAGCAGCAGCCAGAGCGGTTCTTTTGCGGAGGCACCCTCACGCTAGGCTACTTCTGGAAGAAAGGTTCTGGGAAGAGAAGGGAGATATATACCGAGGAGAAGCTGGAGTGGTTCCTTGTTGCGGAGGCAGCCTCACGCTAGGGCTCCTTTGGAAGAAAGGTTGTAAAAAGAAAAGAAATAGGTATGCAAAGCAGCAGCCAGAGCGGTTCTTTTTGCGGAGGCAGCCTCACGCTAGGCCACTTCTGGAAGAAAGGTTCTGGGAAGAGGAGGGAGATATATACCAAGGAGAAGCCGGAGCGGTTCCTTGTTGCGGAGGCAGCCTCATGCTAGGGCACCTGTGGAAGAAAGGTTCTGGGAAGAAAAGAGAGATATATACCAAGGAGAAGGCAGAGTGGTTCCTGTTGCGGAGGCAGCCTCATGCTAGGGCACTTCTGGAAGAAAGGTTCTAGGAAGAAAAGAGAGAGAGATACCAAGAAGCAGCCAGAGCGATTCCTTGTTGTGGAGGCAGTCTAACGCTAGGGGCCACCTCGGAGACATCTGAGGAGGAAGAAAATTGAGACGAGCGAACATGGGTGTGTTTTGGGTGAAGCAAGGTAAAATAGCCGGGGCAAAGTCATGGACAGGGAGTGTCCGGTCATTCTTAGCAATGGCTTTAAACATTGCTAACATAATGAAGGGCTTCATTTTCATGGGATGAAAATGGGAATTACCACTTTAGTTGATGGGGATCTGAAAAAGCATGATAATGGATAGTCAGGATAAACAAAATTAAAATCTCTATTAGTGAAATGCACCCAGTAAATTTGATTTAGATCAAAGAGTTTACAAAAATGCCATGTACATAAATGTAAATGGTAAACCCAGTATTCTTTGTGCAATGTTTTAGATCATAACTTCACAGAACATTACATTATAAATCATAGATTTAGATTATAACTTCACAAAACACAAAATATAAGGTATAATAATCACAACTGTAAAGTGGTTCATCTCAAATCAAACAAGCCTATTCACAATATAAAGTGATGCATAGATCTTAAGCAATGTTTGTAGAGTGGGTGACGTGCTATTTGACTAAAGCTGAGACTTCTGGGATCCGGTTAGGCCGCGATGAAGATTCAAAATTAAAAACATAATTTGAAAAACAACAGTAATCTGACCAGAGGGAGCTCAATCTATGATGCTATGATGCAGTGAGTGGAGATTATATGTGGATACCAATCATACGCTGTTTAACAGCTGGAGCGCGTTGGATTGGATCGTTTGTTCAGATTGACATGTCTATCATTACCGTACACTGTAGAATAGGAGCGCACGACACTGAGCTATTACACACTCACGATTTGTAAGTTATGCAATAAGATTATACATTTAGGAATACCGCTTAAGAATGAGATCATTATAAAGAAGCGCGTTTGGCGTTTGATGGAGGCGGCTGGGCAAATCTGCGGGACATCGTTGACGAGCTCTATAACCCTTGCTGAAAGCTAAAACTGGAGATGGATTAAGCGTGACTTTGCAGAGCGTTGTTGGTTGGAGAAGTGTGGGAGTTCGTCGGGCTGGGAGTCTGTTCACGGGACAGGGTGGGGTCGTATGCCAGAAGAATGGAGGCTGGGACGGAGCAATGACAGCTGCTTATATAGGCTTGTAATGATGAGTGACAGGACTGAATGATTAGGCTCCTCCCGAACCTACGTTTGGAACTTCATTTATTAGGGTGTTCACTGTGTGTTATAAATAATCTTAAAAGTTATAATCACAGATGTGTAAGCATTGTAATGTATTATAATTGTTGTTATGGTTATTTATAAGATTATATAAAATATTATGAATTTTTTTTTTTTTTTTTTTTTTTTTTTTTTAATATATAATGCATTATGCATTCATTATAATTGCTTTAAGAATACCCTTATAATGTATAATAAATATGGGCTTCATAGAAAGTATTACCTTTTTTTTGTGCTTTGTGCTCTGATCTTCATTCACACATAAAAAAGAAGTCTGATATGAAGAGAGAGAGAAATAGAAAAAAAAATGTATGTTGCTGTTTTAATCATATCTTTAGCCTGATAATAAGATATGATGTGACATGCTTTGTTATAGTTACAATGCTGCAAGGCAGCTCCTAGAAAAGTCTCTTTCTCTCTCTATCATTCTGACTTTTCCTGTCCCACCCCCCACTTTCTCTCTGCAGTTAGCCAGGACAGCTTGTGCAATGAGTGGGAAAGCAGCCCAGATTTAACAGTTGCGGTCCAGTGAAACCCAAACCACTTTATTTTAGGACCTGCCGGCTTCCATCTGCCTCCCTCTTGTCCTGGAATTTGTCTCTCTGTCTCAGATAAAGCCACAAATTTATGAAACATACCATGCATCAAGACTAGAATGCTGTAGTTCCTCAGAAGCTCTATGTTTCTCTGACACTTAAGTGTAGCTCACAGCACTGTACCTTATGTGCACCTCAGTAAAAACTAGTGTGATTTATCAGGTTGGAGGACTGAACTGTCATTGTCCATGTCCTGTACACCAACAAATAAGGGCAGGCTATACCTCTGCACCCAGATGAAGGCATCAAGATTTAGGGCAATGGAGTCAGAGATCTCCACCAGAGGCCTGGTCTTAAAGACTTGATAAGCTCAGAGGCTCTGACTATGATACACTTTCTAACAACAATGTCTCATTAATCACTGTTAGGTCTCACGGCTTGCTTCCAAAAGGAGAGTTGTTGTATACAGTTCAATGGGAAAGAGCTGTGGTTTGCACACCACTTTCACAGAGACATTATTAGATAGCAGGCTCTGAGAGTGAGGCCGTGGGAGTCTTGACTTTGTGTGTTACTTGTTCTACGATCTAGAATAGCAAGCAAACTTAAAAATTATATGTCTGGACACATCTTATGTCATAAAATGACATGCTACAATGCATAACCCTGAGCAACAGGAGCCAACTGTCTTTGCACAGCTCTGCAGTACTTGATTGTGATTAGTAAATTGCAAAGTTCTCTGGTCAGATATTTTATGTTTTATGACTGCTGAACTTCATAAATGACCATTGTGTCAAGCTGCCAGTCTCTCACATAGCTGTGTTATGGCTTTTTTTTTTTTTTGCCATGTAAAACAATTTCAACTCAAATAGAAATATTCCACTTAATTTTTTTGTATTTCAAAAGTAGTTGAGTAATACGAGAATAATTTTACCAGTCAGTCATTAGCATAGAATGAACCCTTGAGGGTCATTTTTTATGCACCACTATTCTGATAACCCTGTCAGAGTTAAATTTACGATAATGACAGCAAGGACATAGGTTTGCTTTTGACACTGGTGGGGACATAAACCCAAGTCCTTGAAAGCCTGCAGTTTTCTAACGTACCCTATTTACTTTAACTTCTAAGGTAATATCAATGGTATGTCAAGTCACCTTTATTTATTTATATACCTGGTATGATGCTTCAGATGCATCCAAAATTACAAAAGAAACATATACATATATTTAATTGTTTGATCAAAATTATTGCTAGGGACAGTTTGGCAGTCGCTGGATATTGGTAGCGACACTGAATGTGTATTACAAATGCACTTCAACTGAGCTGAAAACCAATTTTTTTTTTTTTTTTTTGTGATTGCTTCTGCAGAGTGTTTTTTCTTCCTCACCGTGCTTCAAAAGAGTGCCTAAGATTAGGATTTTACTTTTTATTGTTCTTCAGACAGAAGATATGGCTATGACATGTGACTTTGTCTCATAATTTTGGCAGTGCAAGCAGACTCTTTGGACAGGGGTTAAAGATTATGACATATCAGGGAAGTCTCTGACTTGTTCAGAGGGTTACAGTGGGGGCTAGAAGACAGGCTAGAGCTATAATGTATAGATTTCATTCCATTCTGTACTGCAAAGCAGAGGATTGACTATTGCACTGCAGCAATGCGTGACTGGGGACAGTTTTGTTTCAACTTAATGAATACTACATGAAGTGGAACTAATTCCCAACAGGCCATCCCATAATATTCTAATACTGTGTAGAACACCATGCGGTGCTTGAGATCTATTATTGCCTGTTTCTCTGAAATGTGTTCCAGCAGACATGAGACATCTGCCATAAGTGTAGGGCCTATTTACAGTTGGCCACACCTTTGATCAGATAGGTATTTGATCATTTTGTAAAAAGACCTGGGCCCTGATGTATAAATTTTGCAAATGTACAAAATGGGCAAATGTGCATACAAAATTTTCCACTCACATACTGGAATTTAACGAAGCAAACAGAATGATTTTAAAGTCTGTTTTATGTTTGACATACACATTTAGATTAAATATGTCGCTCTTATTAATGGAGTTAAGCACTGAAATTTCATGAAATCATCATACAGAAATTACAAAATTTTTTATATAAATTTAAATAGAAATACTTGTAGTGGATGTACTGCTGTGTTTTAATGTTTTAATCACAGGGAGGATGGCTTGCCGCATAAAAATTTTGCTTTAAATTGTGTTATAAATAGCGAAACTGTTATGAATCTGTTTCTCCTGCTCACCACCAGAAACTCCAGCTTAGAAACTCATTACTGTTACAGAGTGAAGGATGCGTGAAGTGGGCAGATCCAAATGCAAACTTTTATTAAAGGACATAGACAAAGACATGATCAAATACAGGCAGGGTCAGACAATGGCTAACAGGTATATTCGGGCAAGACACAAGAGTAGTCCGTAAAACAGGCGAGGGTCGATCAGTGGCGAATGTAATCCAAAGGGCGAAGAAAAAGAGAAATCCACTAGACAGGCGAGAGTTCAGTCTAAAAACGACAAGACAAAGGGTAATCCAAAGCAGGCAAAGACTCTTATAAAAAGATGAAAAAACAGACAAGTCCATTTGTAAAGGGTTTAGTAGAAAAAGATGTTTGTCTAATCCCAAACCTCCATAATTTTGCAAAATGATATGGGCAACTGCCCTCCAGCTGACATTTACTGCACCGTCTAAAAAAATCTCTGCAAAAACTGTAACTGAAACGTGGCAATTCCACTTTGGAGATGAATCAGTCCTTGTCCTCCTCCTTATTTCGGTAGATAAAGAATGCTTTGTTGAACCCAGTGTAGCCGGTCCCAAAAGAAGTCCACAAGAATCGCTTGTATTTTAATAATAACTGAGGAGGAGGATCAATGCATGCCAACTTATGTCACAATGAAGAAGCGACCAGGTTCGTCGCAAAATGCGTCCTCTGTATGACATTCTAGAAATCAGCCATCTCCATTTCTCTAAACGCCCTTTAATTTTTTCAAAAGCTACTTCCCAGTGGAGAGTCATATCATTCCCTAAAAAAACTCCCAAATATTTTAAAACTCCCAAACCAAGCCTTCAGGAATTTTTGGTTTACCTTTATTCCATTTACCAATCAAAAGCGTTTCACATTTTTTCCAATTCACCTTTGCCGAAGAAACCAAAGAAAAATCATTGATTACATTAAATAAGGTTTGTACATCATTTTGCCCACTGACAAAAACTATTACATCATCAGCATAAGCTGATAAACATACATTTTTTTACTTTTACAGTTTGTCAAACGTAAACCAATAATCTTTTCTCTTATTCATTCCAATAAAGGCTCAATGGCTAATGAGTACAGCATTCTAGATAATGGGCAACCTTGCCTTACACCCCTTTTAACTTGCCAGTTATCTTTAATACACATTCAACCTCACTATAGAGTACTGGACCATCTTAATAAAATCTTGTTTAAAATTAAAAGTTTCTAGAATTTTCCACAAATAAAGGTGTTCAACTCTATCAAACACTTTCTTCTGACACTTCCAATGCATCACGAATCAGAGAAATATTGTCAACAATAGATCTGTGCAGAACACAGTAAGACTGGTCTAGATGTATTACTTCACTTATTACCACAGCCAATCTATTTGCTAAAACCTTAGAGAGCAGTTTGTAATCACAACAAAGAAGTGATACATGACACCACTTTTTTTATGTCTGTCAGATCTCCTTTTTTTGGTATTAGCATTATCACTGCCCTCCTGCAGCTCAACGGCAACATACCTTTTGACAGATTATCACTCAGCACTTAGGGTTAGGGTTAGGTTTTTTGAAAATACAACAGTCTCACCGCACCGAGATACGGTAGTGATCACTAGTGAGCAACCAGTCTAGCCTAGAGCAACCAGTCTTGGGTCAAAGTAGGGTTTTGATGGGCCCTACCCAACACACTTGGTCCTGATCTTCCAGGCCCCCCACAAGGCGACATACAAGGCCCTACAGGAAAAGTTGCATGTCATAACGGAGAGATAAGAGAGGTCCCATAACAACTCTTCAGCACCTGGAGGGCCGAGCCACTCCGACCTTCTGTTTCTGAGATAAAGGTTATTTTTTGTAAAAATTACTTATACATAAGTGAGTATATCTCAGGACAGGAAGGTCCCCAGGGCTCAAGACTTTGGGTGTTGAGAGGACCCTACTTTAGTCTGAATCCTGAGCCCTGGGGACCTTTCGTTTCTGAGATACGGCCACTTCCTCTCTAGGTTTAACTATGTATAACTTGGAAAGGAAGTGGAATTAAGAGTCCATATTCTGTGTGTTGGGTGCCCACCAGGAGGCCCCCTTATGCTGAGAGTATGTAGCCTCAACTCTGCTCGGTTCCCGAAATACGGCAATTTCCTGTGTAACTTTGAGCAGGCATAAATCAGACAGGAAGTTGATTTAAAGCTCCATACTCTGGGTATGGGGTGGTCACTAGGTGACCCCCTTATGCTAAGAATAGGGAGCCCAAACTCAACTTGGTTCTCAAAATACGGCCACTTCCTGAGAAATCAAAAGTAAAAATAAAACTGAAAGTTAAATACAGAGGTTAGGGTAAGGGTAAGTGTTGTTTGTCATATAATTGTAAAAATGTAAGTTGTGTTTAGAAATCGGGACTTTAAAGTTTATTAGTTGAATAGGAAATTGCTGTTTTTTATTTGACTTGAAATTGTTAGGAATGCATGTTAATTTTAATTTGTGTTTGTTTGTTGTTAGTGCTTATGCTCGTGTGTGTTAGTGTTGCAACATACTGAAATTTGAGAAATGGTAGCTTTAAAAATATTAATATAATTTAAAAATGTCATAAAAGAGAGTTGAAGATGTAAATCCAATTAAAATCCAAGTAAAATAAAGTGAAAATGTAAAAACACTGTTCCCCTTCAGGAACTCGAGCTGCGTCTACAAATGCTCTGGGGATGTTCCCAACGTAAGCGTGCTCTGAATCACATGTGTAATCAGTCCAATAGAGAGGCGAGACGTCACAGGCGGGTGACGTCACGGACCAGGAAGCTTTAAAGCACGTGCGCCGGAACCGGCATTCAGCTTCATTCATTCAGCGAAGCGCTCTGTGTTGTGTGTGTGTCACTCTGTTTTTTTGTGCTAGTTTGCACAGCTTTTATTTGAGAGTGTCACTATGTCCTACAAGCATTCTTACAAATATGAGCAGCGACATTTTAGACTGTGTGTCCCTTTCTGCCCGCGCTATTTCGGGTGGGGATACACACAGTCTATTTGTTGTCTGTTTGGGAGCGAAGAGGGAGCTGACTGCCCGCGTTTGCATTCCCCGCGGCTCAGCCCCCGCTTCTGCCGAGGCAGGGTGGCAGCTGTGATCGTGGGGAGTGGATTTAGATCTGCGGACGGGTTAGAGATGGGTCCGCCCTCTCTCTGCCTGTCTCGCTAGATCTAGCGCTCTCTCTCTGGGTCGGAAGCCCGCGCTGCGGTCCTTCCCCCTCTGAGTGAGAGCTCGCGGCGAAGCAGGCTGCGTCAGCTCTCGAGGGAGCTGTCTGCCCGCATTTTCGCTGCGCACGTTTCGCTCCCGAAGAGCTCTCTTCGAGGAGGAAGCTCTCATGAGTCCCCGCGGTTCAGTTCTTGCTTTTGCCGAGGCAGAGCGGCTACTACGGCCGTGGGGATCGCAGCATGGACCTGGCGTACGGGTTAGAGACGGGTCCGCCCTCTCTCTGCCTTTCTTCCTAGATATAGTGCTCTCTCTCGGGGCTCGGAAGCCCGCGCTGCGGTTCTTCCCCCTTCTGAGTGAGAGCTCGTGCTGCTGCGACTGTCTTTCTCCGAGGAGATTGATGCTGTCCGCATATGAGCAGACTGCATATTGGATCGCTCGTTTCTACCTGCCCTCGCTTCTAGGAAAACGGGGGGCGGGGATTCACGCGATTTATGTGTGGTTTGTTCGGGAGCTGAGCATGCACATTCCGCCCTTGAGGGGGCAGGCTGTGTCCATTCATAATGTGTTCCTTCTTATATCAGAAAAGAAATAAAAGAAACAAAGAACAAATGTTCATCTTGAATGTTTAGCTCTTCTCCCATTGTCATTTAATTCTGAGGAATCAAATTTATTTACTGCACTCTTACCCCGTACTTTTACTAAGCGTGTGGATGTTGCTGTGGCTCATCTGTAACTCCAGGGCATCTGCATACTGAACCTTATTGACTTTCTGTCGGTGTAAGCTCATTTTGAGCAGTGGTGGCTCGGCATCGAGATGTCGTCCTCGCCCATATGAAAGAACTGGGGTTGTGACTGAACACCAAGAAAAGTGTGCTTTCTTCATTACAGAGAACCACTTATCTAGACGTGGCGTGGGATCGACCATGATGCAGGCATGTCTTTCTCCTGCTCGGATCGAGTCATCCTCGTGGTAGTCAAGAGAGTGGAAGTAGGCCGGTCACTCACTGTGAAGCAGTTTCAACAACTGCTGGGTCTGATGGCAGCTGCATCCAGCGTGATACCTTTTGGTCTGCTGTACATGAGACCCCTACAGTGGTGGCTCAAGACCAAGGGGTTCTCCCTGAGGGGAAACCTGCTTTGCATGATCAAGGTCATGCATGTGCTTTGGACACGTAGAGGAGACCTTGGTTCTTGTCTCAGGGCCCGGTGTTGGGAGCTCCTTGTTGCCGCGTAATGCTAGCGACGGACGCGTCCCTCACTGGTTGGGGAGTGGTCATGAATGGCCACCCCGCCCGCGGTCTGTGGAGAGGTCACCATCCAGCTTGGCACACCAGCTGCCTGGAGATGCTGGCCATGTTTCAGATACTGAAACACTTTAACCCGGACGTATGAGGCATCACGTATAAGGAGAATCCTGACTCCTATGGTCCAGGACTTCTAAGGGCAGGCCCTTCTGGGGCAGAGTGGAGTCCACCGCGTTCCACGGTGCCCGTCTCTCCTCAGTGTCCTCGGGAGATCAGCCTGCCAACCCTGCCAGTGCTCCAGGGCACAGCGGTCTCCAGCGAACCCACACCTCAGTCACTTCCGCCCGGCGACGTAGCGGAGCTGGGGAGCTCGCCACCCCTGCGGGGGTCTCTAGAACAGTTAGTTCCTGCCGGCGTGCCATTACAGGGCACCGAGCTAGCAGTTCACACAAATCCAGAGGCTGGTCTCGACAGACTGGTTCCCCTAGTAGATTATTGGCAGCGTGGAAGCTACTGCCAAATGTATGTGCATGGGTCCTGCGCACTGTAGAGTGAGGTTATCGCATTCAAATCGGCGCTCCGCCGCCACCTTTTAACAGGGTCTTCCCCACTGTGGTGAGCCCCGAGCAGGGTCTGGTAATGGAACAGGAAGTAGACACTCTCTTGAGGAAGAGAGTGTCCTCCTTTCTCCTGGACCTAATAGGCCGCCATGTGTTGGTGCGCACCGACAACACAGTGGTGGTCTATTACATCAACCACCAGGGAGGTCTGCGTTCGCGCCCCTTGTACAAGCTGGCTCACCAGATCCTTGTGTGGTCCCAGGACAAACTCCTCTCGCTGAGAGCAGTACATGTGCCTGGGCATCTCAATATGGGAGCAGACATCCTGTCGAGGCAGGGGCCGAGGCCCGGGGAATGGGCTACCCTGGCACTGGATGCCATGGTACAGACGTGGCCGAGGCTTCGTCTGTACGCCTTCTGGAGAGGGTGCGCCGGGACGGGGTCTGTCTTCTGTGAGGATTTTCAGTCAGGTTTTAGACCGTACCATAGTACTGAGACTGCTCTTCTTAGAGTTACAAATGATCTACTCTTGTCATCCGATCGTGGTTGTATCTCTCTGTTAGTGCTACTGGATCTTAGTGCTGCGTTTGATACTGTTGACCACAACATTCTCTTGAATAGACTTGAGAATTATGTTGGCATTAGTGGTAGTGCATTGGCATGGTTCAAATCGTATCTATCTGACCGCCATCAATTCGTGGCAGTAAATGAAGAGGTATCATATCGATCACAAGTGCAGTATGGAGTACCGCAAGGCTCAGTACTAGGGCCATTACTCTTTATGCTTTACATGTTACCCTTGGGTGATATCATCAGGAAATATGGTGTTAGCTTTCAATGCTATGCTGATGATACCCAGCTCTATATTTCTTTGCGGCCCGGCGAAACGTACCAATTTGAAAAACTAATGGATTGTGTAGTTGAGTTAAAAAAATTGGATGACAAGTAATTTCTTACTGCTAAATTCTGAAAAAACAGAGGTGTTAATTATTGGGCCTAAAACCTCAGCGTGTAATAACCTACAACACTGTCTAATATTTGATGGCTGTTCTGTCAATTCTTCGTCATCAGTTAGGAACCTAGGTGTGCTATTTGATGGTAATCTTTCCTTTGAAAACCACATCTCTAGTATTTGCAAAACTGCATTTTTCCATCTCAAAAATATATCTAAACTACGACCCATGCTATCAATGTCAAATGCTGAAACATTAATTCATGCATTTATGACCTCACGGTTAGATTATTGTAATGCTTTATTGGGTGGTTGTTCTGCTCGCTTAATAAACAAACTCCAGCTGGTCCAAAATGCAGCAGCTAGAGTTCTTACTAGAACCAAAAAGTATGATCATATTAGCCCGGTTCTGTCTACACTGCACTGGCTCCCTATTAAACATCGTATAGATTTTAAAATCTTGCTAATTACTTACAAAGCCCTGAATGGTTTAGCTCCTCAGTACCTGAGCGAGCTCCTATCACATTATAGTCCCTCACGTCCGCTGCGTTCTCAAAACTCTGGCAATTTGATAATACCTAGAATATCAAAATCAACCGCGGACGGGAGATCATTTTCTTATCTAGCGCCCAAACTCTGGAACAATCTACCCTACAATGTTCGGGACGCAGACACACTCTGTCAGTTTAAATCTAGATTAAAGACCCATCTCTTTAACCTTGCTTACACATAACAAATCCACATTCTTATAATTCAAATCCGTTAAAGGATTGTTAGGCTGCACTAATTAGGTCAACCGAAGCAGGAGATTGATGCTGTCCGCATATGAGCAGACTGCATATTGGATCGCTCGTTTCTACCTGCCCTCGCTTCTAGGAAAACGGGGGGCGGGGATTCACGTGATTTATGTGTGGTTTGTTCGGGAGCTGAGCATGGGAACCGGGAACACTTCCCATAACACCCGATGTACTCAGTGCATCGTCAGAAGAATGGCATCTACGCTAATACTAGTCTGTTTCTCTCTTATTCTCTTATTCCACATTAACCACCAGATCCAGTCCGTATCCAGATCAGATGGTCACTGCAGTCCCCCGGATCCAGTACGAACCCAGCCCAGATGGTGGATCAGCACCTAGAGACGACCTCTACAGCCCTGAATGTCAGCGGAGTCCACATCAACTAGATGAGCCCCAGAGACGGATCCACAGTGAAGACCACATCACCTAGACGGCTGTCGGCACAAGACCATGGGAACTTTTGGCCAGAGGAGAACTGGCCCCCCGACTGAGCCTGGTTTCTCCCAAGGTTTTTTTCTCCATTTGTCACCGATGGAGTTTTGGTTCCTTGCCGCTGTCGCCTCTGGCTTGCTTAGTTGGGGACACTTTCTCTTAACACAATATTGAGTTTTATTTTATTGTTTTTGATTAACTACCTTTACCTATAAAGTGAGTGTTTAATGTTGCCTTTGGCATTGTTGATGTACTGTTTCCTATTTAATACTGTACAGCCGCCTTGTCACAATTCTGTATTGTTAAAGGCGGTATATAAATAAAGGTGACTTGACTTGACTTGACTTCTTTTAGTAGCCCCGTACTAGCTGGCCCGAGCATGGTTCTCGGACCTGATTCCCTCCTCGACGGCTCTCCATGGGAGATTCCCGTCAGAAGGGATCTCCTCTCGCAAGCGGGAGGCACCATCCTTCACCCTCGCCTGGAGTTGTGGAAGTTATGGGTGTGGCCTCTAAGGGGGCACACCTCGTAGCTTCCGGTCTCTCAACCGAGGTTGTTGAGACCATCCTCCACTCCAGAGCTCCCTCCACGAGGAAACTATATGCCCTGAACTGAAAACTTTTCACTTCATGGTGCGGACACCGCCAGCAAGACCCAGTTAACTGCTCAGTTGGTAAAGTGCTGGAGTTTCTGCAGGATCAGTTCTCCGCAGGGTTAGCCCACTCCACCTTGAGGGTCTACGTGGCGGCTATTTCGGCCTACCACACCCCACTTGGTGGCTTTTCACTGGGCAAGGACCCCCTTGTAGTACGTTTCCTCCATGGTGCGCTGAGGCCACCAGTACGCCTCGGGTCCCTACGTGGGACCTCGCCATGGTGGTTGAGGCTCTTTGTAGGCCTCCTTTTGAGCCTATTGAAGAGTCCTCTGATCATCATGTCTCGGTAAAGACAGTCCTTCTTCTGGCATTAACATCTCTCAAGAGAGTAGGAGATCTTCAGGCCCTCTCTGTGGCCCCTTCCCATTTAGAGTTTGCCCCTAGCATGGCTAAAGCTTTCCTTTACCCCAGACCGGGGTATGTTCCGAAGGTCTCCTCTGCAGCACCATGGCCCGTTGTACTCCAGGCCTTTTGTCCTCCTCCCTTTCGGGATCTGGATCAGCAGAAGCTAGCATACCCTTAGCTGCTGGATTGTGGATGCTATCACTCAGGCTTATCAGTTCTCGGACCTTCGCTCTCCCTTGGGGGTTAAGGCCCATTCTACCCGAGGCATCTTCGTCTCCAAAGCTTTCATGTCTGGTGTCCCTATGCAGGACATCTGTGACACAGCGGGATGGTCCACGCCCCTTATCTTCATCAGGTTCTATGACTTAGACCTGCGAGTCGATCCTGGCTCTTCTGTCCTTCAACCTAGCACACACACTAGGCAGGGACTTGGAACTATGGGGGCGTGGGCATATCGTTCCCCAAAGCATTTGTAGACGCAGCTCGAGTTCCTGAAGGGGAATGTCTCAGGTTACAACTGTAACCCCGGTTCCCCAAAGGGAACGAGACGCTGCGTCTCATGCCATACTTCCTGCATCCCTGCGAGCATTCGCTTCTTCCTTAAGCTGAATGCCGGTTCCGGCGCACGTGCTTTAAAGCTTCCTGGTCCGTGATGTCACCCGCCTGTGACGTCTCGCCTCTCTATTGGACTGATTACACATGTGATTCAGAGCACGCTTACGCTGGGAGCGTCCCCAAAGCGTTTGTAGACGCAGCGTCTCGTTCCCTTCGGGGAACCGGGGTTACAGTCGTAACCTGAGACGTTTCCTGTAGTTTTAACATGTGAAGTTGCATTTAAAAAAAAATCAGGACTTTTTTTTTTGATATAAAAAACCGGAGACTGGGAAAAGCGGAAAAAACGGAAAAAGAGCACAGTGAAAGCGTGAGTGATAGGCGATCTGTGTTGGAGGGAGGAAAGCAATGTATTTGGAGCCAGTGGAAGTCGTTTCCTAAAAGAAACAGAGTAAAGTGTTCAGGAATCTTCTTTTGGCCGAAAGAGATTGAAAGTGAAAGGTTAGTGTTTATATTTTGTGGTATTTGGATGTATTAGGGCCTACACAGTAAAATCCCCAAATTAAAATCAACTCTATTCAGAGAAAATTTGGTCCCTCTCTAAATAGAGTTAAATTAACACTGCAGCAGAGTTAAAGTTAATGAGAAAATTAAAAATGGTAAAAATGTTTGAGCATTAGTGATGAACACCTGCTGTTAACAAGCAGAATCACTGAAGAAAAGAGAAACACAAGAACTACAACTGATTTCAGCCACAGATTAAATCAACTGAAATAACATAAGTGATTAAATCTCTGAAGATCTCAGCAGATAATGATTAAACAACTCACAAATAGCATCACCAACTTCACTCATTATTAACCAGACTGACTTTATTTCTGTCACACATCTACAGAAGCTCATATAGAGAATTACAGAGGATCAGATGTTGATGTTTTAGTGGTTAAAATGATGCCACCATCATGGAGATCAGCTTTTGCTTTAGTTGAGCTCTTGACCTTTCACTTCCTGGGTTAGATCTCTCTCTTTAACCGTGTATGTGTTGTTGTAAAGCAGAGCAGTCAATGCTTTACATTAAGCACATGTTGTTATATATATGTATATATATATAATTTATATTTATTTATTTATATAATGTATACATTATATATAGTTGTTTTTGTGATGTGATGTTTATAATTAGATGGTTTTGAAATGTTGAAATTGCACTGTTCATGCACTTAGATTTTGCATAACTAACCCTGTGTAACTACCACAGGCAAAAATGTTTTGCGCCAACAATTATGAAATATTTTAAATCCATGTAATATATGAAACACTGTCTCAATTATTTAGCGACACACAGACATCAAGTACCAGCATATGAATCTCAACAATGGTGACAATCAACAAAACACTTCATGCTGCAATGCATGCTGGGTAACAACATAGTTAAAACTCCCATCATGCACTGCAGTATGAATAATTATTGTCACCACTGTTGAGGATCATATGATAAGTGTTCATGTCTAAAAACCTGAGCTAATGCAGCTCTTTATTTTCTTATTATACACTAAAGCATTGTGGTGGTGTTTGCGTTAAAATAACGTTTTTGTCCGATACAGCTACAATTTGTTTGTAGGCACAGTTGATGGATCTAAATTGTCCAACCACTGGCATATATTAAGGAAGCACTTTGATCTCTCTCAATACAATGCCAATGGGCTGAGTGCTCTCCATAAGTCCATGGGGACTGTGCTGGCCTTTGTTGACGGGAGATATTTTCTAAATATGTCCTGTGTACCTACCAACCCCAACTGGGGCCATCCGATGCAAAGGCTCATGCAATCGGAACGATAAATGCTGTTTTCAAGAATTTTGCAGACCGCCTCAAGATCCTGCCTCCAGAAGATTTAGCATGGCCATCAGTACAAAAGGCTCACCTCAACAACCTGGGCAGGATGAATGTTTTGTTCGATGATCAAGAGTTCATCCTGGACCTTTTAACTCCAGCTGTGCTGTAAGTGAACCAGGACATGGACATGGCTATCCTTTTGTCGATCACCAAATTTGAACAGAAGGACGACCATGAATTCGATCTGTGCACTTTGGTGAACCCAGATGGAGCGATTAATGTGTCATACCACGCGGCGTGCACCATTCAGGCCATTGACCTGTCTATGGATGTACTGTGGTCTCGCTGTGGGCTGCAGGAAGTCGTGGGTGCCCGGGGTACTTTGTTCCCTGTGTACTCCATGGCCGAAGCTGCCAATTTTCAATCAAATATCGACCACATGCCATTGGATGTTGACCCCACACTGAGGCAGGTTCTCTGTGAAGATGGATGCAATGTAAACTTTGTTCAGCTTTATGCTGTGACACCCCACTGCTATGAGTCGTCCACACCCCGCCACCCTGTGAGCAGGGTAATCACCATGTGCGATCTGCACATAGAAAAACACAGACGCATAATCCTGACGAATGCAGAACGTTACGTTGACTACATGGAAGACCTGGGCCGAAAGACTGACCAGAACATGCGTGAGATTGGAGGCTGTTTTTGTGGCTGGGCCAGGCTACATTGAGCGGTTTCATCCATGCCATTTCTTCATCCCATCAATGATTGAAAACCTGCTGGAAACAGTCCCCATGATTATTCCATTTAAAGACATTGAAAATGGGTTAGGGCTTAGAGAGGTGGTCCAGCAGGTCTGTAGATACCTCACTTCCACATTATGTGACTTACTGCAGAGTGGTAAAGGGCAGGGCGGGTATGAGCGCAGCTGGACAGTTTTTTTAAATAGAACTGGCCCTAGAGGAAATGTTCTTCGGTCGTCCCCTGTGTCTCTCGTCGAGGCAGTACTCAGCATCCCTTGGGGTGAGTGCCTCACATCCAAATTAACAGACCAGGATGAGGGGTTTTCTGGGCCTTGGACTCGTGGGAGTTGCCAGTGTGGGGGAGTCTCCTCCCCGACTCGATACTTGGATGTATCCAGTAGTTCCAGGGATGACCTACAGAAGCTGAGAATGAAACGAATATTCCCGTTGTCTGATCTGGTTTTCGCAGGTGCCAAGGTGATGGGAGAGGAATTGGTAAAGATTCTGCTGGCTGACCAGTATCAGCGTAATGACTGTTTGCCCATCCAGGCACTTAAAGGACCAGAACGTCCTATCGGCAACCTCAGTGACTGCCGCACCGTGGGGGAATTGACTCGCGAAATCTGTGATTGGAGAGCATTCACATACCCGCATAACCACCGCCCACTATAGAGGCACGTAACTATATATGTGAAAGTGAGGAGGGGCCCACCAACTACCAATTTTACCCTGCGTAATGTCCTGGGGTCGGCTAAGGCGCCGGCGGGAGCACTCGCATATTTTCCAGATGACAGCAAAAATAACTTAAATTGCTCCCGCAATTTTGATTGGACACATAAAAGTAATACATCACCTGAATCTGTAGAAAGTTTACTTTTATTTGTGTACACTCAACATATTAACAAATGTTCATGTTTTTTTAAAATAAAAAAAATATACAGGGTGTCTTTTCAGTCTTCTCAGTCTCCCTGAATATACAGTTGAAATGCGTCACTAAAATGAACTAAAACTCAGCGAATACATGACACACAAACATTAGACAATATTAGACAAACAGTCACGTGAAAGACGGGCAAAATGAACGCCCACATCAACTCGTAAACAAAGCAGCAACGTGTTTGTGTCGGATACTTTCGTTTTTGGAAGAAGGCGCTAAGAAGAAAAAGCCTTGTATTTACTCCAGATGAGGACCCGCTGAGAGGAACAGGCTAAGCTTGTTTATCTCACAAACAGAACATGAGCACGGCTACAGGCAGCTGACGAGAGCATCTCGTATACAGCGTAAGTAATGTTTCTTATTGGCATTAGATAATGTGTTGTTGTGACATAAACTTGAACGGATTTACTAGTTGGACTAGTAACTACACTAAAATGTGTGAAATCGAGTGCAAAATTTTGAAATATCATAGGCAACTTTTCAATGGATCTGTAAGGCGTCAGGAATGTTTTATGTTTCATAAACAAACTGACATTAAAGTAGGGCTAATGTTTAGACGATATAAAAGTAATGTCTAAGAATGCTTAGACCAGTCTTTACTGTTGAATACTCTGTCTGCAAATATCTGCTCAAACGTGTACATAATGTTCTTAATAATTTAGTTTCTCAGATGTTGTTTTTGTACTGTATAATAATAAATACAAAGCATGTGTGCATATGATAGCTATAAAATCACATGGGCAATATTAGTGATTGCTAATGTAAGAATATTGTTTCAGGCCTATCAACATGCTCACTGATTTATTCATTTATTTATTTATTTTAGTGACCAGATACCTATATGAATATTTTTGGAATAGAAATTATAGAACTAATGCTTTTATTTAGCAAGGATGCTTTAAATTGCTCCTGATATTAACATGCTCACAGATGTTTTTTGTTTTGTTTTAGTTGTGGTGATCTGATACCTGCACAACAGATGAATCCTGCAAACTTTTCCTCTGAGCGCACTGTACCAACAACAGATCTTCAACTACACTGATATTCTATTGGTAAAACTAGTTCCTTGACTACTGATGATGAGTTTTGCAAACACTTAAATATCAGGTATGATTTACTTGTGTTACTTGTTGAACAGAATTCAGAAAACAGTTTTCAGGAATTACACAACATCTGTTCACATCTCTGTGGTAAGATCAGTGTGCTCAATAATGTGTATTTGATCTTCATAATGTATGTTCATATTATACTGTGTTGTAAATAAAATACAGATAATCTAAAACCCCAATCTTTGAATCTTCTCACATTGTTTCTTACCTGACAGTCACAGTCTCATTGATGGGCCATTAGGGGAGGGTCTTTTGTCTCTCAGGTGTGAATCACTAAATATTCAATGGCCATTGTCACTCTTTCGCATATTCCCTTTCGATCACAAAACACATCTTAGAAAATTTAAATAAGTATATTGTTTTTTTTGTGAACGACTGAACGAGATGATTTTCACATCATTTTGTAGAAAAACTCTAGCCTACCACATCCAGTTCTCAAAAGTCTTGTGAACTAATGTTCTGAATGTGTTTCATGGTCTTATTTCAGTGACTTAAAAATTTTAGTTTTTCACTAACCACGCATAAACGTTGTTTTCTCAAAAACACAAACATGTACATTAATGTTGCTTGCATATTATTTTAGCCCAGTTTGTGCTGATTACAGTGTAATCAGACTTTAGCTATTAAGATGTTTTTAAGATACTGAAAAAAGCACAAATGTCAGGACATGTCAAAACTTCTCCAGGGTGCCAAAACACCCTCAGACCCCAGAGGGTTAAAAAAAGATCTTCATGTGTTTCCCAGTGTGTTATCACAAATTACAAAGATTTAAATTAGCTTTTTTAAAACCCTTTTATAATGATATAAAATTTCAGACAACAATGATAGAAAAACCCAGTACAGTGTTGCACATCTACATACGAAACACATGGTTTGCAGAATGTGAATTAAACACCAACAAAAGAAACAAAACAAAAAGAATGATTATGAATCCTCAGAGTTCAGAGATGCAGACAAATCCCTTTGGGTATGTAAAAAAAAAAAAAAAAAACACAATGAAAGTTGTACCAGTCAATGTTTAATTTCCAAACTCCTGTCTCATTGATGAGACGAAAGAAAACCAAAAAAGTGCTCTTCAGATAATCCCAAAAAGGCCCACAGAGTCAAAAACTTGTACTCAGGACACACGATAATCCACAAGGCAACTGCAGCATGAACAATCCATTGAGAAGGGTTTTCTTGACATCCATGACAGCAGAGCCTTTGCTATTCATGCAGTTTCAAACCCAGATACAAAGTAATATTTAAAAAGTCCATCTACAAAAGAGCAAAAACCTAGCATTAACTAGAAAGCCCACACTTCAAATTATGCAAGTCAAAAAATAAAGAAAACACTGAGGTCAAATAGATCAAATGCACAAGAGAGCAGAAGGAGAAATAAACCTTACATGATTGAACTGGAAACAAAGTTTCTCAATTAGGACTCCACATGAAATTTGCAGAGGAACTAGGGCACTACCATGCTTCCCTCTTCCAAACAAATCTAACTTCTACTCTACTACCTGGTTAAATACTTGAGGTTTTAACCTTCAAGCGCCCCCTAGTGGAGAGTATGAATAAGTGACAGCTAGCCCTGTTACACCCGCACACATTCTCGAGGGCTGCAGACATGGTAACGTCTGTCGGTTTGGATCCCGCAAGGTGTTTACAGCAGGGACTGGCAAACTTCAAGTACTTCCCATTTGTCCGTTATTGGGATGAGAACCGTAATCGGAAGTCAACATGGAATCGTAAGGATTTTATTGAACTCCAGAAGGCCAATGAAATCCCTTCAGCGGCCTCACATGCAGCTCCTATGCAGGAGACGTCTGTGCTCAGATAGAAGAACTCGAGCTGTCATATTCGCGCAATGTGAAAAAGTACAGAGACCATGGCATGCCATGGCTCGAAAGATGTATCGAGCGACTTCCAAGAGGGATGGCCAAAGAAAGGGTGATCCATGTTCTTGTGTTTCTCAGTTCTGTTGGAATGATACAGAATGGGGACTTTGTGTCATTCCAAAAGCTCACGGAGGTGGAGCGTGACCTACCTGTTACTCAAAAGCACATGCAGCAGTTGGGCATCCTATCCCAGCTCGTGCTCATATATTCACCATGTTTTTTCTGTTTTCATGAGGATATACCTCAAAAAGTAGTCGTCCCAGTCACTCCACCAGGCAAACCTGCCCAGCCACGTCCTCCGACAGAGGAGGCAGCTAGTGAATATATACTGTTTAGTGGGTGCCCGATCGAATGCACATGGTTTGGGAGCACTAGAGCCAACAGGCGCCGAGATATGGTATTGCACTCCCAGTTGTATGGACTAGGGTTAGGTAATATATATATATATACAAAAGTGCACCCCCCCCCCAAGTGCACCCTATTTCCTGTGGTCCTAGAGAGCTTGATATATATATAGTATTTGGGGGCCCCCCAGTCGATTGCAGCTGGTTTGGTTGATTTTGCAAGGGTTGGACCTGGAGGTCTATATCTCCGGGGGCTCTTAAGGGTGGTGCTTTTGGGGCAGGTCTGTGGTTCCCTGGGTGGGGTAGGTTTGAGGGCCCGGTGGTGGTGGTGGTCGGGTAGGTTTAGGGGCCTGGTGGTGGTGGTGGTCGGGTAAGGTTAGGTTTTTTGAAAATACAATGATCTTCTCCCATCAGTCTCACCAGACTGTGTGGTTTGGAATAGGGAGGTCGAGGAAAGGCACGGGCCGGCGCATATTTTTTGAGATTGGATGAACTTTGATTGCTATTCGGGATGGGAGGTTGTCTATTTAAAGAGAAACTATCCCTTAAGATTGTCGCCTGACTCGGCCTAGTATTATTTTATTATGTATTAATTGGTTTAGTAAGAGGAATACGAAGTTTTACGCTTGACTTGGTCCAGATCAGCGAATCAAGCTTCCAGCTTGATAATCCTGATCCGGCATCACACTCCCTCTAAAGTGTATTAATTGGTTTAGTAAGAGGAATACGAAGTTTTACACTTGACTTGGTCCAGGTCAGCGAATCAAGCTTCCAGCTTGATAATCCTGGCCTGGCATCGCATTCACTCTAAACTGTATTAATTGGTTTCAATAAAGTTAATACAATGTTTATGTTTTAATGAGACATGTTGGACTATGCTCCTATTGGCTTTACTATGTTTCCTTCTATGATGTTAGCCTATCTAAACATTGGTCAATAGGGCTAGAAAGGCTAGGTTTCAGGTCCATAGGGCTACAAATGGTAGGTTTAGGCTTAGGGTTGGTTCAGGACTAGATTTAGTCATTAGGTCTACGAATGGTAGGTTAGGGTTAGGTTAGAAAAATTACAACAGCTCCTCCCAACCTAGCACCCGTCTAGGAAGGTTTGGAGTAGGGAGACTGAGGAGAATGCACTGGCCGACGCATGTCTGACTATACCAAGGAAGCCTTTATCTATCTCCCATTCCAGGAGAATAGCCTTATTAGGCATGGGGCTAAGAATGTGGAAGACCAGGAACTCGGTTTTGGTTAGATTTAGTGCGAAGGTTGGTTCGAAGTTCAATCTGAACATCGATCGGCTCTGGGAACGCAAAGTTTTTGACTAAACTTACTCCGGACCAGCGAATCAGGCAGTAACCCGAAAGTCACCGCCCGATAATCCTGATCAGGCATTGCATTCCGTCAGCGAGTGCTGTTTAAGGTTTCAAAATTGACTTTGTGGTGGGAAAATTAGGGTTCGGGTCCATAGGGCTACGAACGGTAGGTTTAGGTTAAGTGTTGGTTGAGGGCTAGATTTAGTCATTAGGGCTACGAATAGTAGGTTTAGGCTTAGTGTTGGTTCAGGGCTAGATTTAGTCGTTAGGTGTACGAATGGTAGGTTTAGGCTTAGTGTTAGGGTTAGGGTTAGGTTAGAAAAAGTACAACAGCTCCCCCCAACCTAGCACCCGTCTAGGAAGGTTTGGAGTAGGGAGACTGAGGAGAATGCACGGGCCGACGCATGTCTGACTGTACCAGGAAAGCCTTTATCTATGTCCCGTTCCAGGAGAATAGGCTGTTTTTG
>NC_066887.1:0-89999 GCF_022985175.1 Labeo rohita
TTTCACAGTCAGAAAAGGCTAGTTTGTGCAGTTTCATGAAAAAGCTGACCCACATTAAAAATGTTTCACATGCATGAAAGGAATGTTATTTACAATGCAGAAAGACACTTCTTGATGTGTTAGAAATTTTTGCATATGAAATTTAGTTAGAGCCTCAGTTCATAAAACGCTTAGTTAGAGCCTTCTAGGATCGCCAATACTGATTTTAGGCATCTCATCTCGTGAAATCAAGGAATGCTTGGAAACGCTCTAAAACATCTTTTCACAGTCAGAAAAGGCTAGTTCATGCAGTTTCATGAAAAAAGCTGACCCATATTAAAAATGTTTCACATGCATGAAAGGAATGTTATTTACAATGCAGAAAGACACTTCTTGATATGTTAGAAATTTTTTGTATATCATATTTAGTTAGAGCCTCAGTTCATAAAACGCTCAGTTAGGGCCTTCTAGGATCGCCAATACTGATTTTAGGTATCTCAGTTCGTGAAACCAAGACATGCTTGGAAACGCTCTAAAACGTCTTTTCACAGTCAGAAAAGGCTAGTTTGTGCAGTTTCATGAAAAAGCTGACCCACATTAAAAATGTTTCACATGCATGAAAGGAATGTTATTTACAATGCAGAAAGACACTTCTTGATGTGTTAGAAATTTTTGCATATGAAATTTAGTTAGAGCCTCAGTTCATAAAAAACGCTTAGTTAGAGCATTCTATGAACGCCAATACTGATTTTAGGTATCTCAGTTCGTGAAACCAAGACAAGACATGCTTGGAAACGCTCTAAAAAAGCGTCCAGTTTTGCACAGAAAGACACTTCTTGATGAAATTCTTTTCACAGTCAGAAAAGGCTAGTTTGTGCAGTTTCATGAAAAAAGCTGACCCACATTAAAAATGTTTCACATGCATGAAAGGAATGTTATTTACAATGCAGAAAGACACTTCTTGATGTGTTAGAAATTTTTGCATATGAAATTTAGTTAGAGCCTCAGTTCATAAAACGCTTAGTTAGAGCATTCTAGGAATCGCCAATACTGATTTTAGTCATCTCAGTTCGTGAAACCAAGACATGCTTGGAAACGCTAAAAAACGTCTTTTCACAGTCAGAAAAGGCTAGTTTGTGCAGTTTCATGAAAAAGCTGACCCACATTAAAAATGTTTCACATGCATGAAAGGAATGTTATTTACAATGCAGAAAGTGTTAGAAATTTTTTGATGTGTTAGAAATTTTTGCATATGAAATTTAGTTAGAGCCTCAGTTCATAAAACGCTTAGTTAGAGCATTCTAGGAACGCCAATACTGATTTTAGTCATCTCAGTTCGTGAAACCAAGACATGCTTGGAAACGCTCTAAAACGTCTTTTCACAGTCAGAAAAGGCTAGTTTGTGCAGTTTCATGAAAAAGCTGACCCACATTAAAAATGTTTCACATGCATGAAAGGAATGTTATTTACAATGCAGAAAGACACTTCTTGATGTGTTAGAAATTTTTGCATATGAAATTTAGTTAGAGCCTCAGTTCATAAAACGCTTAGTTAGAGCCTTCTAGGATCGCCAATACTGATTTTAGGCATCTCAGTTCGTGAAACCAAGACATGCTTGGAAACGCTCTAAAAAACAGTCTTTTTTTCACAGTCAGTTTCATGAAAAGGCTAGTTTGTGCAGTTTCATGAAAAGCTGACCCACATTAAAAATGTTTCACATGCATGAAAAGAAATTATTTACAATGCAGAAAGACACTTCTTGATGTGTTAGAAATTTTTTGCATATGAAATTTAGTTAGAGCCTCAGTTCATAAAACGCTTAGTTAGAGCCTTCTAGGATCGCCAATACTGATTTTAGGTATCTCAGTTCGTGAAACCAAGACATGCTTGGAAACGCTCTAAAACGTCTTTTCACAGTCAGAAAAGGCTAGTTTGTGCAGTTTCATGAAAAAGCTGACCCACATTAAAAATGTTTCACATGCATGAAAGGAATGTTATTTACAATGCAGAAAGACACTTCTTGATGTGTTAGAAATTTTTGCATATGAAATTTAGTTAGAGCCTCAGTTCATAAAACGCTTAGTTAGAGCCTTCTAGGATCGCCAATACTGATTTTAGTCATCTCAGTTCGTGAAACCAAGACATGCTTGGAAACGCTCTAAAACGTCTTTTCACAGTCAGAAAAGGCTAGTTTGTGCAGTTTCATGAAAAAAGCTGACCCACATTAAAAATGTTTCACATGCATGAAAAAATGTTATTTACAATGCAGAAAGACACTTCTTGATGTGTTAGAAATTTTTTGCATATGAAATTTAGTTAGAGCCTCAGTTCATAAAACGCTTAGTTAGAGCCTTCTAGGAACGCCAATACTAATTTTAGTCATCTCAGTTCGTGAAACCAAGACATGCTTGGAAACGCTCTAAAACGTCTTTTCACAGTCAGAAAAGGCTAGTTTGTGCAGTTTCATGAAAAAGCTGACCCACATTAAAAATGTTTCACATGCATGAAAGGAATGTTATTTACAATGCAGAAAGACACTTCTTGATGTGTTAGAAATTTTTTTGCATATGAAATTTAGTTAGAGCCTCAGTTCATAAAACGCTTAGTTAGAGCATTCTAGGATCGCCAATACTGATTTTAGTCATCTCAGTTCGTGAAACCAAGACATGCTTGGAAACGCTCTAAAACGTCTTTTCACAGTCAGAAAAGGCTAGTTTGTGCAGTTTCATGAAAAAGCTGTTTCATGAAAAAAAGCTGACCCACATTAAAAATGTTTCACATGCATGAAAGGAATGTTATTTACAATGCAGAAAGACACTTCTTGATGTGTTAGAATTTTTTTTTTTTTGCATATGAAATTTAGTTAGAGCCTCAGTTCATAAAACGCTTAGTTAGAGCATTCTAGGATCGCCAATACTGATTTTAGTCATCTCAGTTCGTGAAACCAAGCATGCATGCTTGGAAACGCTCTAAAACGTCTTTTCACAGTCAGAAAAGGCTAGTTTGTGCAGTTTCAAAAAAAAAGCTGACCCACATTAAAAATGTTTCACATGCATGAAAGGAATGTTATTTACAATGCAGAAAGACACTTCTTGATGTGTTAGATTTTTTTGCATATGAAATTTAGTTAGAGCCTCAGTTCATAAAACGCTTAGTTAGAGCATTCTAGGAACGCCAATACTGATTTTAGGTATCTCAGTTCGTGAAACCAAGACATGCTTGGAAACGCTCTAAAACGTCTTTTCACAGTCAGAAAAGGCTAGTTTGTGCAGTTTCATGAAAAAGCTGACCCACATTAAAAATGTTTCACATGCATGAAAGGAATGTTATTTACAATGCAGAAAGACACTTCTTGATGTGTTAGAAATTTTTTGCATATGAAATTTAGTTAGAGCCTCAGTTCATAAAACGCTTAGTTAGGGCCTTCTAGGATCGCCAATACTGATTTTAGGTATCTCAGTTCGTGAAACCAAGACATGCTTGGAAACGCTCTAAAACGTCTTTTCACAGTCAGAAAAGGCTAGTTTGTGCAGTTTCATGAAAAAAGCTGACCCACATTAAAAATGTTTCACATGCATGAAAGGAATGTTATTTACAATGCAGAAAGACACTTCTTGATGTGTTAGAAATTTTTGCATATGAAATTTAGTTAGAGCCTCAGTTCATAAAACGCTTAGTTAGAGCCTTCTAGGAACGCCAATACTGATTTTAGGCATCTAAGTTCGTGAAACCAAGACATGCTTGGAAACGCTCTAAAACGTCTTTTCACAGTCAGAAAAGGCTAGTTTGTGCAGTTTGAAAAAAAAGCTGACCCACATTAAAAATGTTTCACATGCATGAAAGGAATGTTATTTACAATGCAGAAAGACACTTCTTGATGTGTTAGAAATTTTTTGCATATGAAATTTAGTTAGAGCCTCAGTTCATAAAACGCTTAGTTAGAGCATTCTAGGATCGCCAATACTGATTTTAGTCATCTCAGTTCGTGAAACCAAGGCATGCTTGGAAACGCTCTAAAACGTCTTTTCACAGTCAGAAAAGGCTAGTTTGTGCAGTTTCATGAAAAAGCTGACCCACATTAAAAATGTTTCACATGCATGAAAGGAATGTTATTTACAATGCAGAAAGACACTTCTTGATGTGTTAGAAATTTTTGCATATGAAATTTAGTTAGAGCCTCAGTTCATAAAACGCTTAGTTAGAGCCTTCTAGGATCGCCAATACTGATTTTAGGCATCTCAGTTCGTGAAACCAAGACATGCTTGGAAACGCTCTAAAACGTCTTTTCACAGTCAGAAAAGGCTAGTTTGTGCAGTTTCATGAAAAAGCTGACCCACATTAAAAATGTTTCACATGCATGAAAGGAATGTTATTTACAATGCAGAAAGACACTTCTTGATGTGTTAGAAATTTTTTTTGTATATCATATTTAGTTAGAGCCTCAGTTCATAAAACGCTCAGTTAGGGCCTTCTAGGATCGCCAATACTGATTTTAGGCAATTACTGAGGAAACGCTCTAAAACATCTTTTCACAGTCAGAAAAGGCTAGTTCATGCAGTTTCATGAAAAAACTTGATGTTAACAAACAGAATCACTGAAAGAGAAAATAATTTTTATGTTACCATTACAGCGGTCAGTTTTTGCTTTAGTTGTTCTCTGGACACTTGATTTTTTTGCATTAGATATTGCTTGGCAGATGTAACTGAGTTATAACAGCTAGACAAGCTAAAAATGGTTGTGTCGTGTTGGTTATGTTTTAACACATTTGACCTGAATCTGTTTGTTACGTTATTGATCACAGCGTAATATGGTTGTACAGAATTAAGTTTGGAGCTATCATATTCAAAGATTTTTAAACGCTCTTTCAATTAAAATGAAACAAAGCTTACGTTTAAGCACACATACATCAAGAATCAGCGTGAGAACCTCAACAATGGTGACCATCAAAAAGCATGTTGCAGTGCATTCTGCGTGCCACCAATTAAAACTCATCCATGGCTCCCATCATGCATTGCAGCATGAATTATGTTCTGAATTGTCTAATCACCGTTGTTGAGATTCACATGCTGATTCTTGATGTCACTGTGTGCCTGAACAGACACTCTCCCCCTACTACATTTTTGATTGAAAAAGAAGAAACTCCTCAGTTTATATTGAACATTCTCTTCAATCTAAATCAGTGCTTTAGCTGTAAGTTAGTTAAGGTCAAATGTCGTTCTTTTGGCTTGTCTGGCAGTCATAACTAGCAGCAGCCAAACAATGTATGACATTTAAAATTCAAGTGTCCAGAGCCCAACTAAAGCAAACACTGACCACTTTAATGGTAACCTAAAAAATGTTTTTCATCTTCAGTGATTCTCTTTGTTTTAGAGACCTGAAAACACAAGCTTTTGAACTGTATCATCTCCATGTAAACAACAATAAACGTGAATCTGTGAAAAAGATGATGTCATGTGCATGTGTATTATGTTTTTGAAGGGTGTTTCTTGACCGCCAACTACTGACCTGGCATGCATAACAGTATTCATTAGCATAGTGCTTTTTTTGTTTCCAATGAAACCAATATTTTAGTTTTAGTTGTACTTAATTTTTTTGTGCAGTTTTACTCATTTTGAAAGGCTAATTTGTAAGCATCTCATTTGATTAATTCTAATAAATTCTTATGTGTTACATTTAATTAATAATATTGCTTATAACCTGTTGACAATTTTATTGAGTAAATATAGTGTATCACTTTTTACAGTGAACCAAGGCATGCTTGGAAATGCTGTAAAACGTCTTTTTTTCAGTCAGAATGCAGTTTCATGAATAAACCTGACCCATATAAAAATGTTTCACATGCATAAAAGGAATGTTATTTGCAATGCAGAAAGACACTTCTTGATGTGTTAGAAGTTTTATGCATATCAAGTTTAGTTAGAGCCTCAGTGCAAGAAATGCTTAGTTAGGGCCTTCTAGGAAAGCCAATAGTGTTTTTAGGTATCTCAGCTCATGAAACCAAGGCATGCTCGGAAATGCTCTCAAATGTCTTTTCTCAGTCAGAAAAATTTAGTTTAGGCAGTTTCATGAATAAAGCTGACCCACATTAAAAATGTTTCACATGCATGAAAGGGAATGTTATTTGCAATACAGAAAAACACTTCTTGATGTGTTAGAGGTTTTATGCATATCAAATTTAATTAGGGTCTCCTAGGAATTCCAGTATTGTTTTTAGCTGTAAGCGCAATTTTGCATATCAAAGAGAAAATCAACAGGACAACTACTTATGCTATGTTTAATAAATGATGTTGGAAACAGTTTTTTCACATATACAGAAAGTTTTTTTTTTTTTTATTTTTTTTTTTATAAAGTGTTTTAAAAAGTGTTCTTAATAAAATACCAAATTTCAACCTGGCTCGCAAATATATCACAAAGGTTTGCACAATAAACATAGTTAGATATCCCTTCGTTCATTGAATATAGTATTTACTTCATTTAATTACTAAAAGTTTTTTTAAACTACATTACCCATAAATCATTGTCACTCTCTCAATGGGACGAGAAAACATGGCGCTGTGAATTGTAGTTCATTGAAGTGTGTACTTATGCTGTAGGGTTAGGGTTAGGATCTCTGTAAATGGGTAATTTCAATATCTCACTGTTCAGTGACAGTATTACTGAAGTTATAATGACAGTAAAACAGTTTGCAACATGAAGCACCTTGTATTTTTGCCTAAAAGTTAGTCCACAGCTCGTCAATATCCATGTCACACTTGTCCAAATATGGTAATTACGGGATCTTCCATCTGAATGTGGGTTATAACAGAAGGTCAATTAAATATTTATTTCTTCTCATTAAAAATAAAATTTTACAGTTATAGATTCCTATCTGGGACTAACCTGATGTAAATTAGATTATTGATTAGTTAGTAATAGTGAATCTTTTGCATACTAAAATAATAAATTATTTAGAAACATTTAATTTCTATTATTTCTATTTCTGCTTACATATGCACACACACACACACACACACACATAGTAGTAGTACTCAGCACAGTATCCTCTCTCACCTAGATACTTGAAATTAAAGACATGAAAACAGTTTTACTGAATTATAACAGTTTTAGTGAAATATAACAATTTAAATAATCATTCTTACTAATAAACTTATTCTATTTTAGGCTACATGGAAACAAATATGTAAATGGGAAGCGTGTGACACCAAATATATTATTAAATTTATGTTGTAGTGTTTATTCATGCTTGGAATAACAGACAATTTGTGTAAACTTACCTATACTAAATCTGCACTGCACAAAGATCTTTAAAAATAATGACTTTAAAATAATGTATAAACAGCATTTTTGTAGCATGTCCTCTCCATGTTACACTACCTGGCTGTTATGCAGTTCATGACAAATGCAAAAGGTGTTTAAAATGGCAACTTTAAAAAAAAAAAAAAATACTAAAAGAGTGTATGCACTGTACAAAAACTTTAATGAAGAACAGCAAGCAAAACAAAACACTCAATTTTACAATTTTTCAACACAACAATTTTAGCTCTGAAAGCTGGTTGGAAAGTGGAGACTGTCAAAAAATGTTGGAACTCCCTGGCAGGCTCCCATGCGTCATCCCAAGTTTTGCCACTGTAAAGTATCATAAGTGCACATATGATTAGAACACAGAACAAAAATCATAATCATTGTTGGATTTAATTTAGAGTTTACTGACATTTATTGATATTTGTTAAAATGGCATTAACCCTGGCTACTTAACTGTTTAAAAAACACTGTTGGATTAGACTTGCAGAATACTCAATAAGTTTAAATTTTTTTAGTATGTGTTCATGCTGTTCAAGCAAATCTGGCAGTTCTACAGACTCAGAAATAAGGATAGTGACTGCATCTTGCTCCCACTGCCATTCATCATTGTTCTCCTTTTCTTCATATTCAGTACTGCTCTTCTTTTCTCACTGGCCTAATCTTCCTCATGCATTTTATTACCACTACTGTCACTGTTCTCATCTTCACTGCTCAAAAATAAGATGCAAGTCTTTATGGATGTATTATTACATCATTGAGTACAGTTTAGAACACAGATCTCATCTGACTGAAAACGGTCCTTTGAAAATCACATGTAGAACAGCATTCTCCATCTGAGAAATATTGCTAAATTATGACAAGTTTAATGTTTCAGATGCTGAAAAATTATTTTATGCATGCATGATTCCCCTAGTAAAAAGGTAATAGATTTAAAATGCATTTATTATATAGTATAGTTCAAGTCTATTAACATGTTACTGACATATCGGATTGTATGATCTTTAAATAATATTTAAAGTGTACCTAAAGTTTACTTGCAATAGTTCCAGTTTAGCACAATCAAATATACTCTTGAGCTACTATAGCTACTATATCTGTAGCTGGACTTCAGCACTACTTCCACACATTTAAAGTGCATTAAGTACAAAATTAGTTGTTCCAATTTAGCAGGCTTTAAATATTCCAGATTAGTATACTTAAAGTACAATTGCAAAGAGTGTTTTTTACATATGTAAATGTATTTGTAGTATACTTAGCATGAAATAAATGTATTTTAAATACATTTCAGTAAATTTATTTTTCACTAGGGTCACTACTACTACTGCAGTGCAATAAATAAGCTTCAGTTAGTTGTGTATGTACAGTAGCAGCTTGAGTACTTAACTAGAAACCAAAAGTATGATCACATCAGCCCCATATTATTTTCAATACACTGGCTGCCTTTCAACTATTTTTAAAATTGTAGTATTTACTTGAAAGCACTGAATGGTCCAGCTTCCACAATCCACTGTGTCCACTTCAATCAAAAAATTCTGGGCTCTTGCTAATACCTTGATATCTAAATCCACACAAGGAGGTAGATCATTCTCATATTTGTATCCAAAATAATGGAATATTATTTCAATAATTTGAAATTCAGTCACACTCTAGTTTTAGTCCAGACTACTGACCATTGCCCATGTCCTAGCAAAACCTTGCATCAGTTTTGTACAGGCTACTTCAGAGGATGATTTCCTGCCAGGATCAACTACATGACCAGGGAGATTTCTCTTGACACAGACATCAATAAAATTACTGATATAAAGTTGGTTCGATGTTTGACGTTGGATGTTAGACAGATATTCAGCCGCGAAAAGCTTCAATACATTTTTAGTAAATGAGTGCAATTGTATACAAAATGTCTTATCTGAAAAGCATCAGAACGTAGAACTGAACACACATCACAGTTTATTTGTTTTAATCCTCCTTCATATGTTGCAACGCATAAAGGCTCTAGCAGCGGTGAGCTCACGTTTAGGCCAGCTAGGGACCGTCTACAAAGTACATGTGAAAGGATAAAACGATTTTTTTTTTTCAGTTAACAAAACAAGAGCAATTTGTGCACCAATGTCTTTGAAAGATATAAACACAAACACTAACAATGCTCACTTGCATTTAAATAAGAAATATTGTAAACAAGATATGTGATTGTGGTTATATATTATTACTATTAATAAATAAATAAATAAATTAATTAATTAACCAAAACAATATTAGAAATCATTATCATTCCATAATCCAGTGGTTATGCAGTAGGATTATTCCAGGTCCTTGTGAGAACATTTTAATGTTCATTGTATTCACAGAAGTATGACACCAAAAAGTTGCTATTGAAATAAACCAACAAATAAATTTAAATTTAAAATAAATACACTTCTGTATCACCTTCATGGTGTGTGTCTTGTTTCTGTTTTTTTTTTTATAAGAACATTTTTATATTTGTTTTAGTCACAGAGCTATAACAGAACACATGCCATAGAAATTCAACAATTCAGACAAAGCTGGCAAAAGTGTTGTTTTGCCGTTGTATTGACTTGAATAAATCTAAAAAATTAAAAAAGAAAAAATATATATTTATGACAGTTTTATATCACAACTTCAAAGGGTGTGTCTTATTACAGATTAGCACACATTTTGGTGTTGGTTTTAGCCACAGAACTATAATAGAAAACCCCAGCTAGGAATGTTATTGATCTGAGATCATTATGGTGTGTTCTGATAATGTTTTCAGTGGCAAGTTTTATTTTAGTTCCCAGAATATTCTTTTAAATGGTAGAATAACATTCTCTAAAAACATTCTATAAATGTTTATTAATAACAACATTATCCTCTAACATAGCTTCACATTGGATATTGGATGTGGACTCAAATGTTGCTCAGAAGTCAAATATTGGTCGAAAGTAAAAACCCAACCTTTGTTTACAGAAAGGTCTTATTGAGTTTAACAGAGGTTTAAATTTTGAAGTCAATTTGAAAGTAATAGTTTGGTTTGATGTTACCATTATGTTGAGAAGTGTTTGGTTTAGTTGAGCAAAATTGACTCCTGACTTTTTGATGCTTTTTCCTAGCTGCTGTAGCTATGCATGTTAGGGCAAAAACAGCATGAGAAAATGTGGTCAGATGATAGTGGCCTGATTTTATCTAGTCTGATTTACTTGCACACCTGAAGACTGTGATACAGTAGAATTTTAATTAAAAAAATTTCAGTGATTTGAAGCGAAACAATTTATTTGACACAAACATCAAGAATCAGTGTATGAATCTCAACAATGGTGACATGCTGCAGTGTATTCTGGGTGCATCATACAAAACTCATCCAGGGCTCCAAAAATGCATGAAGCATGTCACCATTGTTGAGATTCATGCACTGATTCTTGTTGTTTGGATTTTATACTATTGAAGCACATTACTACAATTGCTAATGTAATTTATTAGTAGAGATTAGACTCTAGATGTAATCAGATCACTATGTGATGATGTCGTTAACATCAGCAAGGAGTCAACATCACCTGATCACATTTTCTGTTTCTGCCATAACAAACACAGTTACAGCCACCAGAAAAGAAAATTAAAAGTCAAATTGCCCAACTAAAGCAAACGCTTTTCACCATAATGGTGACTTCAAACCAAACCATTACTTTCAATCAACATCTAAACCACCGTTAATTTCAATAAACTTGTGTAAATGTATGACAGAAATAAAGCCAATCTAGTTTATAGTAAGTGAAGCTGGTAATGCTGTTTTTGGAGTTATTTAACGCTGGAGCTTGACATCAAACAAAGGTTGGGTTTTTTACTTTCAACCATTTGACATTGAGCACACATCTACTGTGATGGGACTCTATTAGAATGTTAGAGGATAATATTCTAACAAAATGATATTAATAAACATTTGTAGGATTTTTTTAGAGAATGTTGTCCTACCTTTTAGGAGAATATTATGGGAACTAAAATAAAACTTTCCGCTGAAAACACTTTCAGAATATGAAACCTTTCTAGCTGGGACATACTATTAAAAATGAAAGCAATACATAATTTAGTTAAAAATAAATACAATCTTTTATCTCAGCTTCAAAGGCTTTGTCTTGTTACAGATTTCATGAAGAACATTTTGCAGTAGTTTTCATTGTCAAAAGTGATGCAGAAGTCACGGTATTGACATTAAAAAATAGCTTGTGAAACCTTCCAAAGAGTCTCCTGTATTACTGCTCCCTAGAGGAACATACTGTTGTTTTGACTGAGTTTGACAGTCAAACTATTTAAATAAATTAATTTAAAATGCATACAGTTTTCCATCTCAACTGCAAAAGGTGTGTCTTGTTACTTGGGCTTAAAAGAGCATTTCCATGCAAGTTTTACTGTCATATGTAAATCAGGATACATGCTATTGTATTAAATTCAAATCTGTTAATAAATTCATTTAAAATGCACACAGTCTTCTTTCTCAAATCTAAAGGGTGTGTCTTATTACTGATTCCTAGAAGAACATTTTGGTGGTGGTTTTCATTGTCATTGTTCATTGTGCAGAAGTCCCACTATTGGCATTCAAAAATCGCTTGCACGCAACCTTCCAATGAGTGTCCTGTATTACTGCCCCCTAGAGGTTGTTTTGACTGAGTTTGACATTCAAACTTATACATTCATTTAAAATCAATACAGTCTTCTATTTCAACTTTAAAAGATGTGTCTTGTTTCTGATTCTCAAATGAACATTTCAAGTCAGGTTTTACTGTCATATGTCATTCTGTTCCTGTCATTCTGTTCCCAAATGTCATAACTGTTCCTACATTTGGAAACAGTTAGAACACAGTATGTTTCTTGTCATTGTGCTCAATCGTTAAAGAACTATTGAAGATTTCCAAGGCTGAATCTCTGACAAATGTCAAACATCAAACATCGAACCAACTTTATATCAGTAATAAAATTAACTTCCATGCTGCTTGCAAGAGACCATTTTAACTTTGCCTACACGATATTGGTCATGCATTAGCATTGCAATGGCATTAAGTAGTTAATATGACTTAACTTAACATAACTTACCACACAGTACACACACACACACACACTGAATCTTGTCCAGTCTGCCCACCACCAGAGGTCGCCTGTGTATCTCACTGACATTTCACACTATACAGATTGTTGCACCACACCCCAGGCTACATTTCTCATCATCCTTTGTGCTCATTACTCGCACACACTTCCCCTTGCATTTCGCCGAGTATTGGATTGTTTATGTTGCGTTTAGTGGAGTTCCGGCAAGATGGCATGTTGAGCAGTAACTCACCTTAGCGACGGTAACAAAATTGTCCCAAAATCTCTGTTGTGCACTTTTAAAGGCCAGAATCTTTCACTGAGACAAGCAAGCAGCCTAATAAAAGTCATTTTACCTCATTCATTCTTTCCCCAGTTATTTTATCAAACAGGAAGATCTTCTGCCTACTTTTCTTCTGTTTCTTCTGATCTTCTGTTTTTTTTTTTCATTGAAAGAGCTTCTAACACATTATCTCCCTCTGTTGATTCAGCTAACTCTTGAAGTTTGGCTATTGATGTCTCCAAGGTTCCCCTTCAGGAACTCGAGCTGCGTCATCAAAAATGCTAGGGGAACGCCTTCAGCGTAAGCACACTCTGAATCACATGTGTAATCAGTCCAATCGAAAAGCGAGACGTCATAGGCGGGTGACGTCACGGACCAGGAAGCTATAAAGCACGTGCGCTGGAACCGGCATTCAGCTTCATTTATTCAGCGAAGCGCTCTGTGTGTGTGTGTTGTCAATCGTGTCTGCTTTTCGGTACCAGTTTTGTACTATTTGAGACACGATGTCCAAAGTTCACAGAAAATTAAAACATAAAAGCAATCCACGTTACAAGCCGTGTGTTCCTCCCTGCTCGCGCTTTATTCCGAGCAGGGATACACACAGCTTGTGTGTGGTTTGCTTGGGAGCGGATCACGCAGAGTCGGCTCTCAAGGGGGCCGACTGCCCGCATTGCGAGCGGCTTCCCCTGCGTGCTCTCCGCTCCCGGAAGGCTCTCTTTACGGAGGGAGCCTTCACCAGCGTTCCTCACGGGTCTGGCCCCGCTTCCGCCGAGGCGGAGCGGCAGCTGCACTCATGGGGTTCGCAGCTGGATCTACTGGAGGGAATGGAGACGGGTGAACCCCTATCTCCTTCCTCACCTGGTAGATCCGGGGCCCGTTCTCAGGGATCGGAAGCCCGTTCTGCGGTTCCTTCCACCCAGGGAACAGCCTCAACGCTCTCCATTTCTTCCTCTGAGGAGGTTGAATCTGAAAGCGTTGGGGTGGCCCCACACTCGCCCCAATATGAGGAGCTTTTGGAGGTGGTTACTCGAGCGGTAGCTAAACTAAACATCGATTGGCCAGCCGAGAAACAAGCCGAACCACAGCGAAGCAAACTAGATGAACGCTTCCGGCGTAATAGGCCGCCTCCTTCACACCGGAGCCTGACGTTTTTCCCCGATCTCCACACCGAGGTGTCGAGATCGTGGGGTAAACCATTCTCGGCCCGTCTCTTTGTCCCCGCCTCTGATTATTATGGGAATGTGGTGGGGACAACAGAGCGCGGTTATAGAGCGATCCCTCGGGTAGAACAGACGCTTGCTAGCTATCTGTCTCCTGAGGCGTCATCGTCTCTAAAGGCTCCGGTCTTACCCACTAAGCCGCTGCGCACAACATCAGTGCTAGTGGGTAAGGGTTACCCGGCAGCAGGTCAGGCTGGTTCTTGTCTGCACACCATGGTGGTGTTGCAGGCATATCAGGCTGATCTGCTAAAAGAGTTAGATGAGAGTGACGAGATTAGCAAGGATAATATTTCCGAGCTTAGGAGAGCCGCTGATTTGTCTCTCCGCGCCACCAAAGAGACCACCCGTGCCATCGGTAGGTCTATGGCAGCTATGGTGGCGGCGAAGAGACATCTGTGGTTGACCCTGTCTGATATGAAGGAGAAAGACAGGGTCTTCCTACTCGACGCCCCGCTTGCGCCTTCTGGCCTGTTCGGCGACGCCGTCAATTCCGTCGTCGACAGGTACCAGGAGGCTCGTAAACAAGCGGAGGCGTTTCAGCGGTTTCTCCCTCGTCGCGTTCTGATTCTTGGGGCTGCTGGGCGGGAGCAGCCCCAGCCGAGTACCAGCTCCTCACATAGGGCGAGTCAGTTAGTTCGGTCAGTTCCTGCCGGTGTGCCGTCACAGGGCACCGATCTAGCAGTTCAAAAGAATCTAGAGGCCAGTCTCGAGAGACTGGTTCCCTTAGTAGATTATCTGGCAGCGTGGAAACTAGTGCCAAATGTATCTGCATGGGTCCTGCACACTGTAGAGCGGGGTTATCACATTCAGTTCGGTGCTCCGCCGCCTCCTTTCAACGGGGTCTTTCCCACTGTGGTGGGCCCCGAGCAGGGTCTGGTAATGGAACAAGAAGTAGCAACTCTCCTCAGGAAGGAGGCCATCGAGGTAGTTCCTCCTCAGGACAAAGAATCCGGGTTCTACAGCCGGTACTTCATCGTTCCGAAGAAGGATAGGGGCCTGCGTCCTATTTTAGATCTAAGACAGTTGAACCGCTCAGTCATGCGGCTGAAGTTCAAAATGTTGACAGTCAGTCAAGTTGTGTCACAAATCAGGTCCGAGGACTGGTTTGTGACAATAGATCTGAAAGATGCTTATTTTCATGTGTCCTTCCTTCCTCAACACAGGAAATTCCTAAGGTTTGCTCTCAGGGGCGAAGCATACCAATATCGGGTTCTTCCGTTCGGCCTAGCACTCTCCCCCCGCACTTTTACGAAGTGTGTGGATGCTGCTCTGGCTCCGTTGCAACTCCGGGGCATCCGCATACTCAATTACATCGACGATTGGTTGATTCTGGCTCAATCGGAGCACATGGCGGTTCAACATCGAGATGTTGTTCTCGCCCATATGAAAGAGCTGGGGTTCAGACTGAACGCCAAGAAAAGTGTGCTGTCTCCATTACAGAGGACCACTTAGGCGTGGTGTAGGATTTGACCATGATGCAGGCACGTTTATCACCTGCTCGGATTGAGTCGATCCTCACTGCAGTCACGAGAGTGAAAGAAGGCCGCTCACTCACTGTAAAGCAGTTCCAGCGACTGCTGGGTCTGATGGCAGCTGCGTCCAACGTGATACCTTTTGGCCTGCTGTACATGAGACCCCTACAGTGGTGGCTCAGGACCAAGGGGTTCTCCCCGAGGGGAAACCCGTTCCGCCTGATCAAAGTCACGCGGCGAGCCCTACGTGCTTTAGATATGTGGAAGAAACCTTGGTTCCTGTCTCAGGGCCCGGTGTTGGGAGCTCCTTGTCGCCGCGTAACGCTAACGACGGATGCGTCTCTCACCGGTTGGGGTGCGATCATGAGTGGTCACTCCGCCCATGGTCTGTGGAGTGGTCACCATCTCTCTTGGCACATCAACTGCCTGGAGATGCTGGCCGTGTTTCGAGCGTTGAAACTAATAGGCCGCCATGTGTTGGTGCGCACCGACAACATAGCGGTGGTCTATTACATCAACCACCAGGGAGGTCTGCGTTTGTGCCCCTTGTACAAGCTGGTGCACCAGATTCTTGTGTGGTTCCAGGACAAACTCCTCTCGCTGAGAGCGGTTTATGTTCCTGGGCATCTCAATATGGGAGCAGACATCCTGTCGAGGCAGGGGCCGAGACCCGGGGAATGGATGCTTCACCCCGAGGTGGTGAAGCAGATTTGGAGAGTGTTTGACCAGGCTCAGGTGGACCTCTTCGCTACTCAGGAGAAAGCGCAATGTCCCCTCTGGTTCTCTCTGACTCATCCAGCTCCCCTGGGGCTGGATGCCATGGTACAGATGTGGCCGAGGCTTCGTCTGTACGCCTTTCCCCTGATCGCTCTGCTCCCGGGAGTTCTGGAGAGAGTGCGCCAGGACGGTGTGTCCCTTCTTCTAGTAGCCCTGTACTGGCTGGCCCGAGCATGGTTCTCGGACCTGACTTCCCTCCTCGACGGCTCTCCATGGGAGATTCCCGTCAGGAGGGATCTCCTCTCTCAGGCGGGAGGCACCATCCTCCACCCTCGCCCGGAGCTGTGGAAGTTATGGGTGTGGCCCCTGAGGGGGCACACCTCGTAGCTTCCGGTCTCTCAACTGAGGTTGTTGAGACCATCCTCCAATCCAGAGCTCCCTCCACGAGGAAACTGTACGCCCTGAAGTGGAAGCTCTTCACTTCATGGTGTGGAGACCACCAGCAAGACCCAGTTACTGCCCAGTTGGTACAGTGCTGGAGTTTCTGCAGGATTGGCTCTCTGCAGGGTTAGCCCACTCCACTCTGAAGGTTTACGTGGCGGCTATTGCGGCCTACCACGCCCCTCTCGGTGGCATGTCAGTGGGCAAGGACCCCCTTGTAGTACGTTTTCTCTGCGGTGCGCTGAGGCTGAGGCCTCCAGTATGACCTCGGGTCCCTACTTGGGACCTCGCCGTGTGGCTACAGGCTCTTTGTGGGCCCCCCTTTGAGCCTATCGAAGAGTCCTCTGCTCTTGTTTTGTCAATTAAGACAGTTCTTCTTTTAGCTTTAACCTCGCTAAAAAGAGTAGGAGATCTTCAGGCCCTTTCCGTGGCCCCTTCACATTTAGACTTTGCCCCTGGTATGGCCAAAGCTTTTCTTTACCCTAGACCTGGGTATATTCCGAAGGTCCTCTCTGCAGCACCATGGCCTGTTGTACTCCAGGCCTTTTGTCCTCCTCCCTTTCGGGATTCGGACCAGCAGAAGCTTAACTGTATGTGTCCAGTTCGAGCACTGGATGCATACGTCCACAAAGCTGCCCTGTGGAGAAAATCAAAACAGTTGTTCATTTGTTTCGGCCCCCCTAAGAGGGGCCTCCCTGCTTCCAAGCATACTATCAGCCGCTGGATTGTTGATGCCATTTCTCTTGCTTATGAGTCCTCGGGCCTTCCCTCTCCTTTGGGGGTCAAGGCCCATTCCACTTGAGGCATTTCTGCCTCTAAAGCCTTTTTGTCTGGTGTCCCTTTACAGGACATCTGCAACGCAGAAGCTTAACTGTATGTGTCCAGTTCGAGCACTAGACACATATGTCCAAAGAGCTGCCCCGTAGAGAATATCAGAACAGTTGTTCGTTTGTTTCGGCCCCCCTAAGAGGGGCCTCCCTGCTTCCAAGCATACTATCAGCCGCTGGATTGTGGATGCCATTTCTCTCGCTTATGAGTCCTCGGGCCTTCCCTGTCCTTTGGGGGTCAAGGCCCATTCCACTCGAGGCATTTCTGCCTCTAAAGCCTTTTTGTCTGGTGTCCCTTTACAGGACATCTGCAACGCTGCGGGATGGTCCTCGCCCTTAACCTTTGTCAGGTTCTATGATTTAGACCTGCAAGTCGCTCCTGGCTCTTCGGTTCTCTCTGCCTAGCACACACACTAGGCAGGGATTTGGAACTAGGGCGGCGTGGGTATATCGTTCCCCTAGCGTTTTTGATGACGCAGCTCGAGTTCCTGAAGGGGAACGTCCCAGGTTACGACTGTAACCCTGGTTCCCCAAAAGGAACGAGACGCTGCGTCTCGGTCCCTACTTCCTGCATCCCTGCCGGCGTTTCGCTTCTTATGTAAGCTGAATGCCGGTTCCAGCGCATGTGCTTTATAGCTTCCTGGTCCGTGACGTCACCCGCCTATGACGTCTCGCTTTTCAATTGGACTGATTACACATGTGATTCAGAGCGTGCTTACGCTGAAGGCATTCCCCTAGCGTTTTTGATGACGCAGCGTCTCGTTCCCTTCAGGGAACCAGGGTTACAGTCGTAACCTGGGACGTTTTCATTTATCTTGATAACTGTACAGTGATATTCTGAGTGTATTGTTGACAGAATTGTTTAATGTGCACTTTACCAAAATCCCACCACTGCATTAAAGTTTTTAAAGAGTCCTTTGTAGGTCTAAAAGATCCCCAGAAGTACTTAACAGTGTCTTTAAAAATTTTATCATTAAGTAATGCACTATTGAAATGCCAAAATACACTACTTGGTTTAATTGAATTTAAAACAAAAGAACAGCACACCATACTATGATCAGAAAAACTAACAGGGACAATAAAACACTTGCTAAAAATATCACAGTGATGCCTAAAAACATAAAACCTATCCAGCCTAGCTAAAGATAGAACATTGTCACGGGTGTGAGACCATGTATATTGTCTTAGATTGCCATTAAAATGTCTCCATATATCATACAACTCGTTTGATTTAATTACTTGAATAAGTCTTTTACGGGAGGGGGTATGGGGTTCAGTGTGATTTAGATTAAGATTTTCCTCTGTGCAATTAAAATCACCTCCCGGAGTTACGCGGTCAGTAACGCGAGGCGAGATGGCTCAGTAACGCGAGAACCCGCGAGACCCAGTGCAAGACGTAAAATGGCGGCGTCCGTCTGCTAGAAACAGAAAAAAAAAAACAAAAAAAAAAACAGTGTTTTTCTTTTTTCTACCGTCTTCTCTTCTTCCACGCATCGCAAATTGGACTAAAACAAATACAACAATACAACTGGACTATTTCCTCTTCACCCTGGATCAACTCGAAGAATACATCGACGCTCACTACAACACACTCTGTTGCAACATGAACACGCCAAATCACAAAGGTAATCCCACTTCAATCTCCAAGAGACCCCGTTCTGATTCACCCTCAAGTTTAAATTCAACACCATCCTCACCATCTTGCTGTACCGAGGTAAGCGATATATTACGCTCAATTGAAAACAAACTTTCCGGACTCGACACAAGAATCGCATTAATAGAAGTCATTCACAAGGAATTCCAAGAAATACGTCATAGTTTAGAATTCAGCCAAGAACAGATAGACACTCTCACTAAAGAAAATAACTATTTAAAGGACTCAGTTCACACACTTTCTGCTCAGCTCACTTCTGTTGTCAAAGAAAACAAATTAATGAAAGAGAACATTCTGGACTTACAAGCACGCAGTATGAGAGACAATCTAGTCTTCACAGGCATCCTGGATCAAACTCCAGACGACCCCGAAAAATTAATCAAGGACTTTATGACAAAACAACTCAAACTACCAGCTGAAACTGTACAAAGCATCACCTTTCACCGTGTCCATCGCATCCGTTCTCAACAAAACAATAACCGACCGCGACCTATCATCGCAAAATTTGAACATTACAAACACAAAGAACTGGTTCAAAAACAAGGCAGACAACTTAAAGGTACAGTTTACGGTCTCAACGAACAATATCCAAAGGTCATCCTCGAACGTCGAAAACAACTCTTCACAATTCGAAAACAGAAAATGAATGAAGGAAAACGTGCAATCATAACAGTGGACAAATTATACATAGATGGACAATTATATCGTGACAAGGACATTACCCCCTGGCTTTTCTGAACATATTACTCCACATTATCTTTCTACTCCTCTCCCTCATATAACTGATTTATGTCTTTGCAATTGCACTTAGGTCTCATCCTCCCCCCTCTTTAAACATTATGTTGGTCTTTAAGTTTTTTTTTGTTTGGTCATTGTTCTTTTATGTACGTTTTGTTAACTCCATGTCTAAATTGTACGTTTATCAGTATAACAATAACATTGCGTTGTCATACACACACACACAGGTACACTACCACACCTTCTCAAATACATACACTCATATATACATATGCAGTACTAATAAGTCCATATATTAATATACATACATATCACTTACTTCTTCATTTTGTATTTTTCTGAGAAATGTCACCAATCACTTTTTTATCCTGGAATGTCCGTGGCCTTGGCTCCCAGACAAAGAGGATCAAAGTTTTTAATCATTTAAACAAATTACAAGCAGACATATGTCTTCTCCAAGAAACACATTTATCAGATTCTGATCAAAACAAAATCAAATCATCACAGTATCACTTATATTCTGCCCACTACAACACGAAACAGAGAGGAGTATGTATTCTAATAAATAAAAAAATATCATTTGTTCATAACACCACAATTACAGACCCAGAGGGACGTTTTATCATAATTAACATTTCAATTAACAATAACTCATTCACAATAGGAAACTTATACGGCCCAAATACAGATGACCCATCTTTTTTTCAGAATTTTTTTTCTTCCATTTCAAATATTTCTAATTGTCCAATCATAATAGCAGGTGATTTCAACACAGTTTTAGATCCAACTACAGATAGACGTAACAACATTGACAATAAACGCATTTGGAAATCCGCAGAAACCATAAAACAGTTCATGTGTGATCTTGGTCTTGGCGATAGTTGGCGACTCCAGCATCCGGACATTAAAGCATTCTCATTTTTTTCAACAGTTCATCATTCGTATTCTCGCATTGACTTTTTTCTCACCAGTAATTCTATTATATCCAATATTTCCGAATCAAAGATCCATCCAATAATCATTAGTGATCATGCTCCATTAACATTAAAATTGAATATAACCATTACGCATAAACCCATTTCTAGATGGCGATTTAATACTTCTCTTCTTCAAGATCACGATTTTAACAGCTACTTTAAAAGAGAGTGGGCTTGCTTTCTAGAGATGAATGACTCCCCGGAAGCATCCCCATCTCTTCTGTGGGGGAAGCAGGAAAGGCTGTATTAAGAGGCAAAATAATTTCATATTCCACTTACAAAAAAAAGAAAAAGAAAGAACAACAAGATGAATTAGAACAGAAAATTAAAGAACTAGAATACATCAACATAAATAACCCAACAGAAGAAACACAGGATATGCTAAGAAAATATAAATCACAATTAAACAAACTAATTAATAAGCATACTCAATTCCTTATTCACAGACTACGACAAGAGCACTTCCATCATAGTAATAAATCTGGTAAATACCTGGCTAATCAAATCAAACACAATAAAGAAAAAACAACTATATCGGTCATTAAGGACTCAGCAGGGACACCCACCAATTCACCAGAAGAAATAAATCAAACAGTAAACTATATTCCCCTGAAAAGAACCCATCCCAGGATGACATAAATCTTTTTCTTGGCAATATCAACTTACCTCAACTTAACAAACAGCAAATAGATACTCTAGAATTACCTTTATCAGAACAAGAACTTTCTAATGCTCTTAAACTCATGCCCAACAATAAATCACCAGGTCCTGATGGTTTCCCTGCTGAGTTCTACAAACACTTTTGGTCTATTTTATCACCACTTTTCATCCGGCTGATATGCGAATCAAAACAAAAATCAAAACTCCCAGACACCATGAACACAGCCACAATTGCACTCCTCCTCAAACCCAATAAAGATCCAACATTACCGTCAAGCTATCGCCCAATCTCACTAATTAACGTAGACACTAAAATAATTGCTAAAGCTCTCTCCCATAGAATAGAAAAAATCATGCCAACTATAATCCATCCCGATCAAACCGGTTTCATTAAAGGTAGACAAGCATCAAACAACACACGCAGACTCATAAACCTAATTCACCACTCATCAATAAACAAAAACAAATCTATCATAGTCACCCTTGATGCGGAAAAAGCATTTGACAAAGTAAACTGGAAATTCCTGTTTTCCACATTAGAGAGGTTTGGTTTTGGGGAGTCATTCATTACCTGGATTAAAATTCTCTACACATCACCCTCAGCCACTGTCATTACTAATGGACTAACATCACGCAGCTTCACTCTACACCGGGGAACTAGACAAGGATGCCCACTCTCTCCATCTCTATTCACCATATTCATCGAACCACTTGCAGCAGCTATCCGTCAAAACAACTACATCAAAGGAATTCAAACATTAAACATACACCATAAAATAAGTCTCTACGCTGATGATATATTATTATACTTACAAAACCCCCAAAAATCATTACAAGAAACAATACAACTCATGAATACCTTTTCTAATATTTCTGAATATTCAATTAACTGGAATAAATCGGCTATTCTTCCATTAAATTCCACGAGTGTGGATGTGACACCCCAAACATCACAAATCCCTTTGTGCACCAATTATATTACATATTTGGGTATCAATATTTCCGCCAAGCTGTCAGAGTTGTTTGCACTCAACTATACCCCATTACTTAAAAAAATAGATGACGATCTTCAACGTTGGATGAAATTACCATTATCAATCATGGGCAGAATATCAGCAACAAAAATGTCTATACTCCCAAAAATAAACTACCTATTTTCAATGATTCCAACACAGCCCACTCGTATCTGGTTTAAATCTCTAGATTCAATTATCACAAAATTCTACTGGGAAAACAAGACCCCAAGAATCAAATTAACTACCTTACAGAAACCTAAATCACAAGGTGGATTAGAAGCACCACATTTTTACAATTATTTTCTGGCAAATCAACTCCAAAACATATACAAATGGATTCAACCTAACTCATCAGATTACACATGGCAAGATATTGAACAATCAATCTGCAAAGACATTAACATCTCAGAATTACCTTTTCACAGTCAAACAATCCAAAAACATCACTGTTTTAAAATGCCAACAATAGAAACAACTCTGACAGCCTGGTGGAAGTTCCATCAGATCACAAACTCCCCACTCATACCATGTAAATACACCCCAATTTGGAATAACCCTGATTTTTTAGCTAACAAGAAGCCACTCAACTTTCGCACATGGGCAGATAAGGGAATCACACAATTACAGCATATTATTAATAATAACAACCTGGCAACATTTTCCCATATAGCCCAGACATACAGCATTGGGAGTAATTGCTTCTTGGAATATTTACAAATCAAATCGTCAATTAAATCAAAATTACTTAACCAACCAATTAATCTAGACCTACCCCCTAAAATTTCCGAGTTTATTAATATATCTTCCTCCAAAAAATTACTCTCCAAAATATACAAAATGATATCAAAATCAGACAACACATTAGTTCTACCAACCATCAAATGGGAATCAGACTTATCCATTACTCCCAATGCTGATTTTTGGACTCAAATTTGCAAAAACATATATTCCATGACTAGAAATGCTAACTTACAACTCATACAGTATAAAGTACTCCACAGAACTCATCTAACTGGGCAGAAATTATTTAAAATGGGTTTCACCTCAGAGACATGTTCACATTGCACACAAAACACACCTGACACTTATCTTCATGCCCTATGGCACTGCACTTCGATTAAAACATTCTGGGAAAAGGTCACCAACTCACTCTCAAACTTTATGGGATGTCACATCCCACTGTCTCCCTCCCTCTGCATATTAGGTGACATATCCACAATAGATATAAATAATTCAAATGGTCAATTACTACTGGTGTTTCTAACTATCGCCAAGAAAACTATCCTCATGAACTGGAAATCAAGAAATACCATTTGCATTTCATCCTGGAAAAACTTATTAACAGAATACATCTCTATGGAAGATCCTCTTTGTCTGGAGTCATTCCCCAACAACATCTTCATTAGTATGTGAACAAGAGGTGGGGGGGGCGAGGGGGATAGGAAGAGTTGGAAACTGTGTCTAGTACTTCATCAAATTAAACATCCAAAAAGGGGGGGAGGAGGGGGAGGGGGAGAAAAGAAAGAAAAAAATCTTTACGTACCGCTTTATTTCTCTTGTTCTATTTACTCTATCCATTCTATTTTTTGCTGTTTCTCTCAATTTATGTCCTTTTTTAAATAGAAAAAAAAAAAAGAAAAAAGAAGGAAAAAAACGGATTGGATGAAGGGAAGAGGAGGAAAGAGAAGGAGAAAAGAGGGGGAGGAGAAAAAGAAAAAAAAAAAAAAAAAATAAATAAATAAATAAACAGATTGAAAGAGGAAAAAAAAAAGAAAAAGGAAAGGGAAAAAAAGGAAAAGGAGAAAAAAAAAAAAAGGCTTCATTCACAGGGTAAGGGAGACGTGGGCATGGCAGCCTGGGCATTACACTGGACTGATCCGTGCTGAACGTCATACCTTTTTAATGCATCACAAAGCAACTGACACACACTGCATTTCAAGGCTGATTATATAACTTCCACCTCCTCCTCATATACTCACATAATTATTGGTGTTGTTTTACCTCTTTCAGTCTTATTATCACTATGGTGATAATGGTAATAGTGATGATAATTATTATTATTATTGTTATTTTGATGATGATTATTATTAATATTAATATTGTTATTTTGTTTTTGTTTGTACTTTATTATTATTATTGTTATTGTTGTTATTATTATTATTATTATTATTATTACTTTCCTCTGCGTCTTGTCTCTATTTCTTTTCTCTTCCCTTCATCTTCTTAGACATCTTTTTCTACTGTCTGTTCCTCTTTCTTTTTTCTCTTTCTCTTTCTCTCTCTCTTTTTTTTTTTCTTTTTCTTTCTTCTTCTTCCTGCTCTTTCCCTCTCTTCTAATAATAATGATTATTATTATTGTTATTATTATTATTATCATTATTATTATTATTATTGTTAGTCCTCTTCCTGATTCCCAAAAACCCCCCCTCACCTCCTCATTACTATCATTAATATTATTACTAATAATTTTGTTATCATTACTATTACTACTGTTCTGATTTATCCTCCGGTTATCTTATTATCATTACTATATTGTCATCTATTGTTTCTGTGTGCTTCATGTACTGTGACATATCCACACAGTTATCTTTATATGCATACACACACACACACACACACACACACACACAAATGCACACATCTGACAGTTCCTGAACCATTGATTTTGTATTGCCTGTCTGTTTTTTTTTTTTTCTCTCTGTTTGTTTGTTTGTTTTGTTGGTTTATTTATCCCTGTTTGAGATCCCAATTTATGTACATCTTGCATATTCTAATAAAAAAAAAAAAAAATCACCTCCCAAAAACAGGAACTCTTCACTATTACAATTCTGCAGTGTTGAATTTAGGGCATCTAAAAACAACATTCTTTCAACCCCTGAGGTAGGAACATAGATACAAAAAAATACAAAGACATGAGCTTGAAAAGAGCTCTAACTTTTAAAAGTCTGCCCTTTACAATTTTCTCCATATCATAAGAAACTGGCTTAAAGCTTTTTGAAAATAAAACAGCAACCTCTCCGCTGACAGCAGTGTTGTGACTTAAGACAGAGATACCGTCCCATGCCCTAGACCAATCTGCAGCATTCTTAAAATCACTGTGAGTTTCTTGAAGAAAAATGACGTCTACTTTCTTTTGTTTAAACATTTCATATAGTAATACTCTTTTTCTCACATAGCTCCATTTACATTCACTGATGCAACATTAACCTCAAAAAATGAAACCTTGACTTTAATTAATTTTTTCTTGTCAACAGGTTCCACAAAATTTAATTATGAAACTTGAAAACAAATATTTCAAGGTTATCTAACTCAATGGGGTTGTTTTAGGGAGAAATAATATTTTTGACTCAAGCCAACTATTATCACTAATTTTTGCTCAACAAGAGACGTTTGAGTTTAACTAACGAAGTCAGTTATGTTATATGGACTAACAAAATTTGTTTAGAAGTTGCATATTACATATTTGTTTATTCAAAGTAAACTAATGACTTTACAACAAAACATTCAATTCAAGCTTAATTAATTAAAACAAAATGTAAACTTGTGTTTTTCAATTAAATGGTTTCAAGTGCAAAGCAGGCCTTCATGTTAAACGCCACACGCTCATTGTTGGTTCACTCATACAGTTTGTTTTTAATGATCTGTACCTTGGTTGAGAGTCTGGTAGCATCCAGCTGGAGGAAGATTTTCTGAAGCACCTCAAAGAACATTTTCATTTCCTGAGGATAAACTGAGGTTCCCCTTCTGTCGTACACTTTGCATTGTGTCAAGTGTACGACACTAGGGGTCGCTCTTGGGAGCCCAAACACCTCTGACAACTTTGAGAAAAGGCCAATGAAATTGGGTGTGCAGATTTTGCATAGCTGGGCACGCCCCGGGCATCCGGGTATATACACTGTAAAACCCAATAGTTTACCTTACTTAGTTACAATTAGTTATCTTTACTTAGTTACTGTACTTACTAGGTTTTATTAAGTTACAGCTACTTTCAAGGCAAATAAAACAATTTACTTACTTGCTTTGAGTGATGTTTACTTAAAATATCCAAGTATCCACAAAGAAACCAATGACATTAATAAACCAGTGAGAGGCAGCAGTGCACTAATATGTTGCTAATGTGCAACATAACAACAGAAGAAGAAGAAAAAGTTTTTGAGATGGGGCAATTTTTAGTAGACTTTTCACTCACATCTTTCTTTCACTACTTGAATTCACTCATTTCCCAAAGTCATCTTGAATGTTGAAAATATTAGAGAGAACATCACAATTTTTTTTTTTTTTTAATACTCACCATTATAGTGAATAGTGTTACTTTTGATTGGGCATTTGGAACTTTGTTTATATTACTATAGTTTTCTTTCTATTGTTGCAGCAATACAACATGAAATCAGAGTTCTTTGATTTCAAAGAAAGAAAAGTAATAAATAGGCTGCTTTTAGAAGGTGACCTATATTTTAATTAAATAATTAGGTTGCATACTTTTCATGTTGTTTAATGATCTTTTACAATTTTACTGTTTTTCTATTTTTTATAAACACTACAAGAAGCTTGTATCTGTGTTGATACAATCTTTTAATATTTGGGGTAATGTGCGTGAGTCACACACAGACTTCAACATTCAGCATGTGAATCACAACAATGGTAACAACTCAATTTTATTTATTTTTATTAACTGTATCAATAACCATTTTATGAGCTTTTTTTTTGTTTGTTTTTTGTTGTGCTACTACTGACACAAGACAGCAAATGAAATTGACAAATACAAACAACAACAGTAAAGCAAAGCAATTGCATAATTTATTCATGTCGCAATGCACTCTGGGAGTCAGTGAGTACCTATTAGAGGAATGGAGTAATTAGATAAATTAAAAGCATTAAGTAAATTCAACTTAAAATGGTTGTCAAAATGACTCTTATATTTAAGTAATGATTACTTCAAGTTTTCCAGTAAACATTACTTAAATTTTTTAGGGCAACCAGTTTCCTTAAGTTTTTTAAGTAAATTCAACTTAGCTGGGTTTAGAGTGTATAGGGCAGCGCGGGATCTGCTCACTACTTCTTGATGTTCACAAACATGATTGTGAGCGTGCTTTGCTCTTGAGCTGTATGCTTTTACGTGAAGCTGCGGCACATCTTGACTGCTTCCGGTTCCGGTCCTTGTACTTCCGGGTACGAGGCCGCTGTGATGTGCGTCGATGTGGAGCAATAGGAAGCAAGAAGGTTCCGCCAGGTAAAAACCCTGCAAAACCTCTCACTCCCCCGCGCCCCTCGGTCGAGCTTCCAGATGAGTTTGTTAGTCTGTCTCAGTATGGCTGACTTTCTTATTCAGAGCTCCTAAACGGGCGGAATGGTTAGCGGCAGCATCGTTAGGAGGGCGTGAGCCATCTGAAGCTGAAGTTTCAACTGAGCAAGCCTCTGCGGACCTCCTCCTTCACCACCCTCGATGGGGGTCCAGCGAGGGAGTTTGTGGAGGTTCCCCAGGCGGATAGGTGATTGCGGTGCACTCCCCGCAAAACGCCGCCGCTTGACGGTATCCTCCCAAGGGTCCCGTCCAGGGCCTGTAAGTTCTCTTTGGGCAAATACTTACATGACTTCTGGACAAGCTGTGTCCGCCCTGTACGCCATGGCCATCCTGGAACAAGTGTCTAGATGCACTGTGTCAAAGCAGTCTTGGCTGCTTTGGCATTCAATTGCCTAGAGTTGTTGACAATGCTTCAGGCCCTGAAGAGGTTTTGGCCTTTATTCAGGGCGAGCATGTGTTGCACTGCACAGACAACACACCGACTGTGGCGTACATCGACCAGCAGGATGGTGTACGCCCCTTTTGCATGTCACAACTGACCCGTCATCTCCTGCTCTGGAGCAAGCACTGACTCAAGCTTCTGTGTGTCACTCACATTCTGGGCGACAAGTTCGCTCCAATGTGAGTGGAGGCTCCACTTTCAGACGGTCTGGCTGTTTTGGAGTTGATTCGGCCAGGCACAGGTAGATCTGTTGCCTCACCAGAATCCACTCATTGCCAGTGGTAGTACGGCCTGACAGAGGCTCTTCCTCAGTACAGAAAGCATTGGCACTCAGCTGACCGAGCGGCTTACGCAAACACGCTTATGCCCCAGTGAACCTTATTGCACAGACACTGTGCAACGTCAGGAAGGATATAGAACAGATTCTTCTGGTAGCCCTGTTCGGCCCACCAGAACCTGGTTCTCGGAGCTCATGCTTCTATCATCAATCCTTTCCTGGCACATCCCTCTGAGAAAGAACCTTCTTTCTCAGGTGGGAAGGGCACAATCTAGCACCCGTGCCCAGATCCCTGGTACTTCCTTCTATGGTCCCTGAACGCGACCAGGAAGTCTCCAGAAACCTTGGTGGTGGTGGTACGTCCTGGAAATGGCGAGGTATTCTCCCTAAGGGAAGAACCCACGGAGATGCAGCATCAAATCTGTGCTATCCCTCCTCCTAGGAGGCCTGGATAGGCACCTTTCTGCTTCTACACCCAAGGTCTGTGTGTCAGCTACCGTGACTTGGTGGAAGCCAGATCGGTCGAGCACGATTTGTTATTATCCTTAGGTGCCCGGAAGTTGAACCCTCCCTGGTTGCACCACATCCCCTCTTGACCTGTCTGTGGTCCTTCAGGCCTACAGTAAGATCCGTTGAGCCCCTTCAGTTGGTTGGTTCTGTGCCCTCTCTGTGGAGACGGCTTCCCCGACTGTGCTCACCTCTGTTAAAGAGCGGGAAATCTTCAAGCCCTCTCCGTCAACATTCGTGCCTGGAATTCAGGCCGGTAAACTCTCACGTTGTTCTGAGAACCCGGCCTGAATACGTGCCCGAGGTACCCACCACTCCTTTCAGAGATCAGGTGGCGACCCTGCAAGCTATTCCTTCTTACAAAGATAACCCCAGCCTTATTTTGCCCAGTCCGTACCCTACGCATTACCTGGAACAAACTCAGCCATTCAGACGTTCTGGACAGCTCTTTGGGAAGGCTGTCTCTAAACAAAGGATCTCCCACTGGCTTGTGGATGTGATCTAAATGGCCTACCAGGCCAGAGGTTTACCCTGCCCACTGGGAGTGAGAGCCCACTCAACCAAAGCTGTTGCTGCCTTGGCAGCTTTTTCGAATGGGCCCGTCTTTAACAGATATCTGCAGAGCTACAGGTTGGGCTACACCTAACACATTTTGCCAGGTTTTACAATCTGTGCATGAAACCAGTGTCTGCTAGAGTCTTGAATGCAAGCTCTTCGACTCAGCACTCTGGTTTGGTGTAGAGCTTGCCATAATCACTTCCCCTCACTGTGTTTACGCTTCTATAGATTCAGTAGGTTTCCTGACGTGAACCCTGAACAACCTCTCCATCACTTGGCACTTCTGGACGTAGCCGAAGTTCAGCGGAGGAACTCGCTATAAGAATCCAACGCAAGGTGAGTGGCTTTTTGCAAACTCTTGGTTGGATTGGTGCCCCATATGTAGTGGCTCCTCATGTGCGTAATTTCCACCTATATTTCTCTGTGATGCGGTGTTTCCCCTGAGACATTCCTGTCTCTAGGTTCTGAGTTCTTGGTAGTCTCCCCTGCGATGGAGCCCACCTCAGACCATTTCACTAACATGTTTTCACTCTTTACCCCCCCGTCTGGGCAGGTTGTGATCTCCGTAGTGTCCTTTCCCCTAGGGGAAACCGACACTGTCCCAACGTTCTCAAGACACTCAGCCCCTCCACTGAGGAAAGGCCCGGCTGCAGGACCCTGCCTGCGACAGGTCAGTTCTTGGATGTTGGAAGGTCACGAAGAGGTGAGCTGCATTTATATTAACACGTTGGCTTTTTATTATCTGTGCCTGAGCACTCGTGACGTGGTCTGAGTTGTGGCGTGTTACATGGGGATCCCTAGTGTCGTACACTTGACACAACACGAAGTGTACGACAGAAGGGGAACGTCTCCGTCACGTATGGTAACCCTCGTTCCCCAATGGAGGGAACGAAGACATTGTGTCCTCCATGCCAGAACTCCAGACTGCCTCTGAGTGGGTTGAGATTCTTCGACTCCTCAGAATAGAACTAGTGAGCAGATCCCACGCTGCCCTATTTATACCTGGATGCCCGGGGGCGTGGCCAGCTATGCAAAATCTGCACACCCAATTTCATTGGCCTTTTCTCAAAGTTGTCAGAGGTGCTCCGAAGAGCAACCCTTAGTGTCGTACACTTGACACAACGTCTCCGTTCCCTCCACTGGGGAACGAGGGTTACCATACGTAACCTAGACGTTTATTGCATATATGACACCCATTAAGAGTGCACCGGCCTTGCACTCTTACCCCACACTTTCACCAAGTGTGTGGATGCTGCTCTGGCTCCTCTGGACTCCAGGGCATCCGCATACTGATCTATACCAACGATTGTTGATAATAGATCGTTTCAGAGCTTTGGGGGTTCAGCATCGAGATGCCGTTCTCACTCATATGAAAGTGTTGGGGTTGAGACTGAGTGCCAAGAAAAGTCTGCTTTCTCCATTACAGAGAACCACTTATCTGGGTGTGGTGTGGGATTTGACCACGATGCAGGCACGTCTGTCACCTGCTCGGATTGAGTCAATCCTCACTGCAGTCGCGAGAGTGAGAAAAGGCTGGTCACTCACTGTAAAGCAGTTTCAACTGCTAGGTCTGATGGCAGCTGTGTCCATCGTAATACCTCTTGGCCTGCTGTACATGAGACCTCTACAGTGGTGGCTCAGGACCAAGCAATTCTCCCCGAGGGGAAACCCGTTTCACACATCAAGGTCACGCGGTGATACCTACGTTCCTTGGACATGTGGAGGAAGCCTTGGTTCCTGTCTCAGGGCCCGGTGCTGGGAGCTCCTTGTTACCGTGCAACGCTAGCGACGGATGCATCCCTCACCGGTTGGGTAGCGGTCATGGACGGCCACCCTCCCCATGGTCTGTGGAGCGACCACCGTCCCACTTGGCACATCAACTGCCTGGAGATGCTGGCCGTGTTTCAGGCTCTGAAACACTTCCTCCCAGACCTAAGAGACCGCCGTGTGCTGGTGCGCACTGATAGCACAGCGGTGGTCTACTACATCACCCACCAGGGAAGTTTGCGTTTGCGCCCCTTGTACAAGCTGGCGCACCAGATCCTTGTGTGGTCCCAGGACAAACTCCTCTCGCTGAGAGCAGTTCATATTCCTGGGCATCTCAACTTGGGAGCAGACATCCTGTCGAGGCAGGGGCCAAGACCCGGGGAATGGATGCTTCACCCAGAGGTGGTGAAGCAGATTTGGAGAGTGTTTGGCCAGGCTCAGGTGGACCTCTTTGCGACTCAAGAGACATCGCAATGTCCCCTCTGGTACTCTCTGACTCATCCAGCTCCTCTGGGGCTGGATGCCATGGTACAGACGCGGCCGAGGCTTTGTCCGTATGCCTTTCCCCCGATTGCTCTGCTCCCAGGAGTTCTGGAGAGAGTGCGCCCCTCGCCGAAGTTGTGGAAGTTGTGGGTGTGGCCCCTGATGGGGCGATTTCTATAATTCAAATCCGTTAAAGGATTGTTAGGCTGCATTAATCACTTCCCATAACACCTGATGTACTCAGTGCATCGTAAGAAGGATGGCATCTACGCTAATATTGGTCTGTTTCTTTCTTATTTCAAGGTCACCTTAACCACCAGATCCAGTCCGTATCCAGATCAGATAATCACTGCAGTCCCCCGGATCCAGTCCATACCCAGCCCAGACGGTAGATCGGCACCTAGAGAGGACTTCCACAGCCCTGAATGTCAGCGGAGACCACATCAACTAGATGAGCCCCAGAGACGGATCCCCAGTGAAGACCTCGTCACCTAGACGGCCATTGGCACAAGACCACGGGAACCAGATGAGTCCTTTGCATCTGGTTAGTCTATTAGTCAGATATTTAGATAAAATCTTGAAATCAACACATAACAGTGACACAGGGCACCAATTCTTCAGATACCCAAGATCTCCCTTTTTGTGGGATTAATGACAGAATTGGCCTTCGACATCTCAAAGGAAGGGTCCCTTGATTGATGCATTCAAGAAAAACTCCATACATGTCCTGTCCAAGTAGATTCCAGAAAGATTTAAAAAATTCTGCTGTAAACCCATTCAATTCAGGTGACTTCCCAGAGCATATTTCCTGAACAGCTTGTGAAATCTCTCCAAATATCAAAGGCTTGTCCAACTCATTACGTTTATCCTCCGTTGATTTGGATAAGTCACATAAAAGTGTATCAGTTGCTGTATCATCACATAGTTCAGAACAGTACAAATCTTCATAAAAAGAAAGAGCATAAGATTGAATTTCCCGTTGATCTGTTATCACACAGATCAAATTACTTCTCTCTCCAAGCTTTCCACAAAAGATTAAATAAGTGAATAAAAGTGCAGTCCTGTAATAATCTATTATTAAAGCGCCAATGTGATATATAGGATTTAGAAAGAGAAACAGAAACTACAATAGATACATAGTGATGATCTGACAGAAAAGATGGCGTAATTCAACTACTAAAAAACCTACCCTTATTGCCCTTTTCAACATAAAACCGATTAAGCCTAGCTCCTGACATATTGTTTTACATGCTTTCGTAACGTCACGACTAGATTATTGTAATTCTTTGTATATTGGTGCCCCCCAGACATGTGTCGCACGATTGCAGTTGGTTCAAAACGCTGCAGCTCGACTTCTTAAAGGGAAGCGTAAGTGTGAACATATTACTCCAGTTTTGACTTCATTGCATTGGTTACCGGTCAAATATAGAATTGATTTTAAAGTTTTGCTATTTGTTTTTAAGTCTCTACGAAATCAGGCTCCACGGTATTTAGCTGACTTACTACACCCGTCCACACAGTCTAGATTACTCAGATCAAGTAACTCTGATTTACTCTATGTTCCCAGAACTAGACTTAAAAATAGAGGTGATCGCGCTTTTGCGGTAATCGGTCCTAGGTTATGGAATAGCCTTCCAATTTACATCAGAACTGCTCAAACCCTGTCAGTTTTTAAATCTGTTTTGAAAACTTACCTTTTCTCTAAGGCGTTTAATATTCCTTAACTTAAATTTCTGTTTTTCCCTTGTATGTTTTTTTTTTTTTGCTTTTGTAAAGCACTTTGGTCAACACTGGTTGTTTTTAAATGTGCTATATAAATAAATTTGTTGTTGTTGTTGTTGGAATTAGTTTTTAACCATGTGTACCGTCTAACTCCAGGAAATGCTTCCCTCCACGCATCAACTAAATTATGTTCATTAATTAATTTCTTTAAACTCAGGAGAAGAATGGTGAGGTTCATCATGATTCCTGTCCAAAAATGAATCAACAGTACAATTACAATCTCCACCAAGTACAATAATATTTCCCTGAGGACACCCTGTAATAAGGCATCAGAAAGTATTTTAAAAAATTGACCAACGTTTGGTGCATACACATTAATAAAGGAAAAATGAGCATCCCCAAAAACAATATCAGCTCTCAAAATCCGACCAGGTATTATTTCAACCACATCTGGTTGCACACTGACACATGGAGAAAAAAAAGGATGGCAACACCTGCACTAAGGTTTGTACCATGACTTAATAAAACACTGCCCGTCCAATCACTATACCACTGTGCTGGATTTTGCTGATCTGTATGCGTTTCTTGCAACAAAATAACATCTGCCTGTTTTAGCCACAAATAATCAAATAAAGCAACTCTCTTCCTTGTGCACCAACAACCATTAACATTAAAGGTCCCAGTGTTCATGGTTGTCATAGTGAAAGATAAAAGAATAAAAAAAAAATAATAATAAAATAAAATAAAATAAAGTAAATCACCTCAATATACATTACCTTATTAATGTTTCTTGTAACATGTTTTTAGTCTTTTTTTAACTGAGCTGACATGCTTCCTTAATCTATATCTTTTAGGCTGATCAAGCTCTTCCAATGAAGCTTTTCTCATAGCCAAAGCGCAAGAATTAACAAACAGTTATAAATCAGAGAAATACTAGTTTTGGTCTTTGCTGGTTAAAAGTATCATTGAGAAAATCATTAATTTGTTGTACTGTATAATAAGGTGGTTTCATTTGTAAGTTGTAAGTTTTATTTGTAAGTTGTAAGTTCATTTGTAAGGCCTGTCACAGGTTGATGTGGATCAGCCTTCAGATAGCTGATCCACATCAACCTGTGACAGGCCAACCGATGTTTGCGAGTCCCGAGACTCTCTGACTCCCACAAGCTCATCAGGCTCCATGGGGCGCTGATTTGGTGTCTAATTAATCTATATCTTTTAGGCTGATCAAGCTCTTCCAGTGAAGCTTTTCTCATAGCCAAAGTGCAAGAATCAACAAACAATTATAAATTAGAGAAATACTAGTTTTGGTCTTTGCTGGTGTTGGATTACAAATTTCTAAAAGGTTATGTATATTGTGATTTACATTTTTTACACTCTAAGAGCAGACAGCCCAAGCCCTGAGACAGTAACGTTTTGTCTTTATGCAGTTCCTGAACATCTGGCAGGTTTCCCAAGTTAAGTGTGAAGTCTAAGCTCAAGGTACAACTGTGCCTTTTGTTTAGCACCTTTGCATTTGAATAACATTTGTATGCTAAATAGATCAAGGCTGGAAAAAATCTTTTACTGGGCTGATTTGCTGTACTGCATTTGCATGCTTTGTTTAGATTGATTCCACCTCTATGTACTCCTCCTCCTTCAAACCTATATACTCTGCTGTGCTGAGATTTAGTTAGACTTTTGATGACTGCAGAGCTACGCAGCGCATTCTCAATAAAGAATTCTGCTGAAGATACCCAAGAGTCTCCTGGTCTTCGCTTTTGAGTTTTCCAACAGTTTTGGTGTCGTGACCCGGATAGAGCTCCTCACCTAAATCCAGATTGAAACTTCAAGCTCAACAAAGATCTGACTTCGTTCCAGACTGAATCTTTCGGTACCAAGGGTTGGTGAGTGTCACTCTATCCAAAATAACCAATAGAAGCCAGTACATGTGGTTAACCTCTGCGCCGCCAAAGAAGTGTTAACAAACAGCTGCAGGGTTTGTTTAACAGATAAGTTATCTTCTATTCAGGTAGAGAAGATTAGCATTACATGCTAATATCAGTTATCCTCTATTCAGGTAGAGAAGATTAGCATTATGTGCTAATATCAGTTATCCTTTATTCAGGTAGAGAAGATTAGCATTACGTGCTAATATCAGTTATCCTTTATTCAGGTAGAGAAGATTAGCATTACGTGCTAATATCTGTTATTCTTTGTTTCGGCAGAGAAGAATTGCTTAACCTCTCTTCAGGGAGAGAAGATTAGCATAAAGTGCTAGTAGTTTGTGTTGTCTTCTGTTAATTCAGGAAAGGTTAACAATAGTTGATCTGTGTTAACAAGCGTACCCTCTGTTGATCAGAGAAGTTTTAGTGTTGTCATTGTGTGGTAACAAAGAAACTCACAAAATGGTTAGAAAGAACGCTAGGCTGATCCCCACAACTGAAAAAGGTGGTCTCGCAACTCCTTTGTGGTCAGATAGCGAATTCAAATCACTGTTAGGAGTGCAAATGAACCTAATAGTAACTGAAAAAGTTAGACAAGAATTAACTAAGAAATATGAGATCCATCCAGACAAGACTTGGTCTGTAGATGAGTGTAAAAAAGTACTTGGAGCATGTATTCGTAAGAACAATGTGAAAGGCATTATCTGCTACCACAGAGAATTTGGTTTAGCGCTGGCTACACAACAGTCTCAGCGTAACTCAGAGCTAGAGGAACAGAACAAAGAGCCCTGAGCTAGAATATCCACTTTGACTAAGAAATTGAACCGCAACAAAGCTTTAGAAAGTGTGTGGTGCTAGGAGAAGATCTCAGGGAATTGAGGGAATTGAAAGTGTTCCTCCCAACTCTTCTGTTGTCCAGGTTCAAGCAATTGCATAAATGCTAGGACCTAAAGATATAGAGAGATTGTCTCAGAGCTTACCCTCAGCACGCACAAATTCTTCTGAATTTAGAAGAGCATTGATTAGCAAAATGCATCTCTACGACATGTCGTTAGCAGAAGTCACACAGCTGATGTCACAAATTCTAACTGAATCTGAATTCAACAGTTTTGAGTCTGCTGTTACTTAACTACAACATGCCAGTAAAGCGGATCTGAGAGAAGGTGTTTTGAAAATTCTAAAGAATATCATAGGACCCAAAACAGACTGGTCCAGAATCAATAACTGTGTGCAAAGGAAAGAAGAAACTGTGAATGAATACAGTGAAAGGTTCTGTCAGTCAGCTATAACTTACAGTGGAATAGTTGATGATCCTGAAAGTGTGCTAGATGACACAGGGCCTAGCAGGGCCGTAGCCAGGATTTTTCAAATACCGAGGTCATTTTTTCAAACCCGCCCCCACAACACACACACAAATAAATACAAAAAATACCATAGATTGGGAAGACCCCCCCCCCTCCCCCAAGGCGCGACTCGCCGTAACATAATACACCGGGGTGGGAGGGTGGGCGCCCTGGAGGCTGTGCAGGGCAGACACAGGTGGAAGCAGGGTTACGCCTCCAGGGCGGGTCTAGGGTCGTAAGGGACAGTGGCGAGTCAAGACGTTCGGGAAGCCATGGCCGGGTAAACAGTCTAGGTGACCATGGCGGATCGGGGAGTTCAGGGAGGCATGGCCGAGCGCACAGTCCATTTGGCCATGGCAGATCGGGGAGTTTAGGGAGCCATGGCCGAGCACACAGTCCATTTGGCCATGGCAGATCGGGGAGTTTCGGGAGCCATGGCCGAGTACACAGTCCATTTGGCCATGGCAGATTGGGGAGTTCAGGGAACCATGGCCAAGGGCATAGTCCGGGCTGCCATGGCGGGTCAGGGAGGTCAGGAAGCCATGGCCAAGGGCATAGTCTGGGCGGCCATGGCGGGTCAGGGAGGTCAGGGAGCCATGGCCAAGGGTATAGTCCGGGCGGCCATGGCAGATCGAGGGGGTAGCCCCCCCCCAAAATTTTCTTGGCGGAACTTAGGGTCCCGCCCGTCCTGGTGAGCGCAGGATGGCGTGCGGGCTCAGGAGGGCGCGCTGGAGGACGTGCTGGAGGACGTGCTGGAGGAGGAGCCGACTCAGGAGGGCGCGCTGGAGGGCGCGCAGACTCTGGAGGAGGAGCCGACTCTGGAGGGCGAGTTGGACAGAGCTCCGGCTCTGGAGGGCGAGCTGGACAGAGCTCCGGCTCTGGAGGGCGAGCTGGACAGAGCTCCGGCTCTGGAGGGCGAGCTGGAGCTTTCCAAGGCAGAGCGGGCAACAGCGTCACAGACAGGGACCTGGGTAGAGCAGGGATAGAGGAGGTGGACAGAGAAAAGGGAGAAGCAGAGAGTTCTACAGATAACTCCGCCTCCCTATGAGGCTCTACAGCCTGGGCTGACACCTCAGGAGGCATTGGCGCGGCTTCTCCAACGAACAAGGTTTTTGTAGCTGACTTGAGACTAGACGAGAGCACTGCCTCTAGAGAGCACAGTGAAGAGAGCTCGGGCTCTGATGTGCATGCTGGTGGCGGCTCGGGCTCTGATGTGTGCTCTGGAACTTGTCTTGGCTCAGGAGACGCACCAGGAACTTGACTTGACTCAGGAGATGTAGCCGTGACGTGACTTGACTCAGCCATGACGTGATTTGACTCAGCCGTGACGTGATTTGACTCAGCCGTGACGTGACTTGACTCAGGAACAACAACAACCGTAGCTTGACTTGAAACAGCCGCCTGCCTTGACTCAGATTCAGCCGCAGCTTGACTTGATTCAGGGAATGCAGCTGCAATTATACTTGACACGGGTAACGCAGCTGCACCTTGACTTGACACGGGAAACGCAGCCGTAACTAGACTAGACTCAGAAGACCCTGCCTCTGGCGTGGCAGCCATCTTGTGTGCAGACTCTGGCGTGGCAGCCATCTTGCGTGCAGACTCTGGTGTGGCAGCCATCTTGCATGCAGACTCTGGCGTGGCAGCCATCTTGCGTGCAAACTCTGGCGTGGCAGCCATCTTGCGTGCAGACTCTGGCGTGGCAGCCATCTTGCGTGCAGACTCTGGAAGCGTAGCTGCACTTTTACTTGACTTGGCCGCTTGACTTGACTCGGCCGCTTGACTTGACTCAGTAAGCTCAGCTACCATTCGGATCTTGACTGCCCGCACAGACACGAGTGGTGGGTCCAGCACGCTGGCCATCATGATCGGCCGGGACCTCGAAGGATCGACCGCGAGTGGATTCCGAGTGCGGACCACGGGTGGGGTCCAAGTGCTGGCCGCGAGCGCGGCTGGAGTCCGAGTGCTGGCCGCGGGCGGCGGTGGCCGGGAGCTGGCCGCGGTCTCCGGGCTGAGGATGAGAGAGGAACTGTGGAGAACGGGGGTGAACGATGGAGGACCGGAGGGAGCGAGCCCGCTGGAACCGCATGCGGAGGAAGCTGGCTGGTGGTGAGCTCGAGCGGCCACGTGTTTCTTAATGGGGGGAAGATCGGAATCTTCCACATCGACACAGAAATTGGAATTACAAAGAGCAAGGACATGGTTGATAAACTCTGCAACCGGTTTGCAGCGTTCTTCATAAGAGATCGACCAGACCAAAGATTCATCTTTTAGCCCCATTAAGAAACACGTATTAATCATCGCATCGTTCCAGCTCACCAGATGGTAAACGCTCAAAAATTCCTCCACATACTGTTCCAACGACCTCCCCACCTGCCGAAGACTCATGATCCTCTCCTCAGCCCGGAACATCTTGTTAGAGGTCGGTGATTCTGTCGCGATATCCGTCGTCGTGTGTGTGGAAATGAACAGGAGAAGAGTGGAAATCCAATAGGTGCAGTTTATTTATATAATCCAAGGTGAACATGAAAAACAAACTCAGGGAAAACAGCAGGGAACCAGAAACAGCGACGACCATAAACAGAATGACAATATAATCACCGACAGGACACCAAGGGGACAACCAACCTTAAATACACCAAACAACCAATCAGAACAGGACAGGTGGGAATGATTAAACAATGACATCACAAACGAGAACAGGAACAGGAAGACCATAAAAGGACACAACCGGGATAACACACACAAACAGCCCAAATGGCACACACAGGTCTGACAGTAGCAGATCCATCTACAATTTGTAATGGCTTACCATTAGATTGTAAGGTTTTTCCAGTAATTGATATGTCTAATAGATTCTTTTCTGTACCCTTGCACTCTGACAGCCAGCCATGGTTAGCTTTCACAGTTGACTATGAACAATATCAGTGGACACGTTTGCCACAGGGATTTCAAAATTCCCCAACCATATACCATCAGGCTCTCAGACGTGATTTGTGTGACCCAGAATGTCCAGTCAAACAGTCCACTATAATTCAATATGTTGATGATATTTTGTTTGCCTCAACAGATCATGAGGTACATCAAACTGAATTGGCAGCATTGTTGAACCATTTGCAGAAAAAAGGACACAAATGTAGCTTTCACAAAGCTCAAATTGCTAAAAATCAAGTTACATTTCTGGGTCAAACAATTGGTACAGGAAATAGATCCATTACACAGGATCGAGCCGCTTCAGTCAAAGCAATACCTCTGCCTACTACCATTAAAACACTACAAAGACGTTCCTTTATATGAAGCATGGACATGGTTAGACAAAGGAGCCACAGTGGATTCATCTGGTTGCTGGACCAAAGGAGGAAAATATATTGCTCCTGAATCACTGCTGCCATATTTGGCTCAACAAATACACAATTTGGGTCACAGTGGTCCAGCAACAATGAATCACAGGTTCTCAAATCAATGGTGGAATCCAAAATTCAGAAATGTAGCCACTGAAACAGTCAAGAGATGCGTTACATGTCAAAAAAAATAATGACAGCAACACATACCCCAGCTCCACCAGGACCGTTTCGTCACCTGCAAGTTGATTACATATCATTGCCTCCTTGTAAGGGAAAACCTGACGTTTTGATAGTAATAGACAAGTTCTCAAGATGGATAGAAGCTTATCCAACAGGGCGTGCCACAGCTGCACATACTGCTAAATGTCTTGTCAGTGATTTCATTCCCAGATGGGGATTACCAGATAGCACTGACTCAGATCAAGGTACCCACTTCACAGGACAGGTAGTCAAGGAAGTGTCTAAAATGTTGAAAATTAAGTGGAACCTTCACTGTCCTTACAGGCCGCAAGCATCGGGGCAAGTCGAACGTGCAAATAGATCAATCAAAACCAGGCTAAGCAAAATGCATCAGGAAGGAGTATTATGGGTCGAAGCGCTGCCAGCGGTACTGTGTAGTATGAGAGCATCACCTAACAGATCAGTAGGTCTAAGCCCTCATGAGATTATTACAGGACGCCCAATGCAGATGCCAGGTGTGATTGATCTTAGAAATGCTGATGTGCACATTGCCTCAGATGCCCTGATCACTTACTGTGAAAACCTTACAAAGGCAGTACAGAGTTTCAGAGAAAGAGTTGAGTCATGTTGGCAGAATCCACCAGAAGGTGGACACACAATCATCCCAGGTCAGTGGGTTATGATAAAGTCATTCAGAAACAAACCATTAGAGCCTAAGTGGCACGGACCACATCAAGTGATGTTGATTACAGCAGCTGCAGCTGTGTCAGGCAAGGAAAACCTGGACTCATGCGTCACACTGTAAAGTTGTTCCCCCACCTACAGGGATAGGATAGGACACACAGACCAGTGAGGAGCTCAGGGAAGAACCGAATGCAACAGGCTTCGGGGGCCAACCCTGAGATGAAGACTTCCTCATAGGCCTTCCCCATCCACTAGTCCATCCTTACCTCACTGTTCTTTAGGTGTCACAGGAATTAAGAACTAGGGAAAGAAGGAACAACTCTAGACTAGACTCAGATTGAACAGAGGATACAACTCTATTGTTTGCAGTCTTTTACAACAAATGCTGCTCTGTCGTCTTTTGTTTTCTTTTTTACTCTGTGCAGATACCCCTTGATGGCTGTTCCGAGACCCATACACATCGACCCCCTCATCTGTGTATGAAGCTACAAACTTTAACCCTCTGGGGTCTGAGGGTGTTTTGTGCCCCTAGTGAAGTTTTGACATGCCCTGACATTTGTGCTTTTTTGAGTATCTTAAAAATATATTAATTGCTAAAGTGTGATATCACTGTAATCAGCACAAACTGGGCTACGATAATATGTAAACAGCATGAATGTACATGTTTGTGTTTTTGAGAAAACATCATTTATGCGTGGTCTGTGAAAAACTAAAATTTTGAAGTCACTGAAATAAGGCCATAAAATACATACAGAACAATTGTTCACAAGACTTTTGAGAACTTGATCTTGTAGCCTAGAGTTTTTGCTTCAAAATGATGTGAAAATCATGTCGTTTACTCATTCACAGAAAACAATATATTGATTTACATTTTCTAAGACACTTTTTGTTTCAAAAGGGCATATGCGAGGAGGCGTGAATGATCATGAATAATGCTGTGATTCACACCTGAGAGGACAAAGACCCACATAATGAGCTGCATAATGAGCCTTTTAGTCAGTGTAGCTATGTGGCAGGGCAACAAGAAAAAAATGTGAGGACAAAAGAAAGGTATATTTGTTTGTAGTTTTAGAATATAATTAACTGGCAAAAAAACTTGAGACTCACATGCAGTTAAACAGTTTATTAGGAACAAAAAAACAAAACAAAAAAACAACAATAACAGAGTCAAGATGTCGTGGGTACAGATGACAAATCCTCAACACCACCAAGACAACAATGGGTGATATAGAGTACAAGAAAACAGTCCAGAGAAAAATCCAACACAGACAAAGGACATCCAAAGCAGCAGCAGGAAACTGGAACACAGGAAAACAGGAGACAGCAGACACTGCACGAGAAAGAAAAAAAAAAAAGAGGGTCAAAACACATTTGAGTATGCACTTATAACTGGAAACAAATCATGTTCAAATATATAAATGAACATTACATACCTGGCATTTCCAAAGTGTTTGATGAGTGCATGCCAAAAAAAACCCTTACCTGCTTCCAGTCAGTGAGTTCACTCTATATAACTGTATAACCTATAAAACCTATAAAAAGAGTTAACTAACACATATATTGTACATAGAACTTAGGACACATACTTGAATTAACACATGAAATAGGAACAGAGCAAGTGTAAAAAAGGGTGTATGGTTTGTAAAAGCCCACTCATACACCCTACGCATAACCCACTTGCTCACATAGTGCAGTGAAAATGACCAGGATAGAAGAGAGAGGGACACAAATGAGCGTACATACTACATGTAAATTTACACATGAAACTTGTGGTACAGAAGACAGATTCAGGGCAAAACCGGGCAAAAACAGGCATTCAAGATAAACAGTGCAAAGGTGTAAGGTTTGTAAAAGCCCACTCTTACACCCTATGCATAACCTACTTGCTAACATAGTGCAGTGAAAATGATCAGGATTGAGGAGAGAGGGACACAAATGAGCTTGCATACTACATGTGAATTTACACTTGAAACTTGGTGGTACAGAAGACAGATTCAGGGCAAAACTGGGCAAAAACAGACATTCAAGGTAAACAGTGCAAAGGTGTAAGGTTTGTAAAAGCCCACTCTTACACCCTACACACAGTCACACATCTCTGTGCCACTCTTGAAAGCAGTTTCTGTTCAACTGAAGACATAGATGAACATTGCATGCCTGGCATTTCCACTGTGTTTTTTGCTGCTTACCATGCACTGCTTTGCAATGCACACAGATCCTGCGACCAGCAGTGGCAACATTCCTGGCATCTGAGATCAGGTCAGCTCCTGGAACTGGTACATGGTCACTACTGGTCCGTTTTGGTGCTGTTTTCTGTGAGACACCACAAAGCTCTGCGATAAGTTGTTCCATGAACTCTTTATGGGACAAGTTACCATAAAGTTCTTTATGCACAATGAAAGTGTTGGTGGCAGCAATGTCCAAGAAGTGTAGAAAAATCTTTCTGTACCACTTCATGGTTTTGTGCTGTGCAGTGTAGTACTGTAACAGCTGATCAGACAGGTCAACGCCCCCCATGTGCTGGTTGTATGCACTGACAGGTGCGGGACATGGAAATGTTTTTGTCCTCCATGTACCCTGTGATTTCACTCTCCTTTGCACAGTGTCTCCTGTATAAGCAGAATGGATGGTAGAACAGACAGATACCTCCTGTGTGTCCATCCATTTCACAAATACAAGAGGCCCATCCCGAATCCACCTGATGGATCCCCTAGCAGACTTTTTAGAGAGTGAATTTTCTGCATTTCGAGGGCAGTTCTTCCTGTTGTCTCTGTAAGTCCCACACGCACCAAACTTCATGGTAAGCAAGTCTTTTAGGAGTTTTGGACTTTGTAGAAATTGTCCATGTACACATGGTACCCAGAACCTAAAACGTTACTGTCCAAAAGAGATGTCACAGCATCATATGACAGTCCATGGCCAGTGGGAAAGTTGTTCTTTCCTGTGTACACAGAAAAGTCCATGGTGTATCCATTTGAGGAATCAGCAAGAACAAACAACTTGAACCCCCACTTAGTTGGCTTGGCTTTCATGTACTGTGTCATTCCAGTATTTGCTTTGCAAGCCACCGTTCTCTCATCCACAGCTAGATTTCTTCTAGGATGATAAATAGTTTTGCATGCATGACGGATAGTCTCCATAAGCGGTTTAACCCTGAACAGGTGATCATGTTCGGCTGTGCCCCTCTTTCTGTCATTCTCCTTGTCTGCATCTGGGTGACTCATGTGCACATTCCATGAAATTGTCCTGTAATCTGTCCCTTGGCATAACTGTTGCTGGAAAAGCTACTGTAAAAATACTGCTCTGTCACCAGTAGTCCCTGATGGAGGGCAACTTCACCATGGCCATGTAAAATAAGAGCCCAATGTAGCGATACATCTCACTGATGCTTACATTGGTCCATTTATACTTGCATCCCTTTGCTGTTGCCTTGGCAGCCTGGGCATTGGTGCTGTGGCACAGAGTTGACACAGCGCTCTCTGAAAAAAACAGCTTGAACAGACTCATTGGAGATTGTGAGTCAGCAAACCTCAGTTGTGGTCCAGGTTCCCGTGCGGGCAGGAATCGCAGAGTCTGTGGACCCGTGTCATCATCAGTCTGGTTTCTCCATGACATGGTGGACTGCCTGTGTTTTGCCTGCTTGTTTTTCTTTGCCCTCTTCAGAACAGGTGCCTGATCCTTTTCACTGTTACATCTGTTTATTTTTTAAAAAAAGAAAAATAAATAAATAAAAAACATGAGCATGTTGATAACACAACTGATACAAGAAACTACTGTATATTATCATTATCATCATCATCATCATCAACAATCACTATTAGGGCCATGCATAAAGACAACAGATTTTGTACTGCCATACAAGTACACTTTTTTGTATTATGTAAACAAAATATGAATGATAAAATATAAGGTCTGTGCACTTACACATTATGATTCTCGATCACACTGAAAGCTGAACGACACCTGCGTGCCCCGGTGTGAGTTGCTGGTGAAGGCGAGGGTGATGCAGCCACACTCCTAAAAATAAATTTAATATATATTTTTTAGCATACATTGTTCACAGAAAACGGATGGAAAATTAATGGGTATGGACACACATTGTTTATAATTGTAGATTGGCAATAGGTCAGACAAATGTCTATTGATGGGCCATAGACCATAGTGCATCTCAAACATTTACAGCTGATACATTAGAATGCCATCAACATTTACAGCCAAGCGATTAATTGTAAATGAAAGCAAACAATGCATTGATAAGGCAGTATTTTAGCTAGCATTGGCAAAACTGTTTGCGATTAAAAAAACAAAAAAAACAAAACATTATAGATAAGTGTCATAAGCTAACCAAAACTGTGCAAGATTTATTTATTCACTATCACATCTGTTTATTAAAAAAATATATAATAATAATGGGTATGAATGCACATTGTATATATTCGTTGATGGGAAATAGGTCAGACAAATATCTGCTGATGGGCCATAGACCATAGTGCATCTCAAACATTTACACCCGATACATTAGAACGCCATCAACATTTACAGATAAGCAGATATTTGTAAATGCAAGCAAACGTTGCATTGAAAAGACAGTATTTTAGCTACCATTTTTAGTTTGCGATAAACATTATAGATAAGTGTCATAAGCTAGCTACTGTTAGCTAAAGCTATGCACTTGGCAAAATACATAATGAACATATCTGTAATGTTATACTACGTAAAACAGTATTTTTAGATGATAAGCAATGTCATCTATAGGCTAACCCAAACGGAAATAAAACCAAAATATATATATAACAATGTTTAGTACATACCACATTACAAACATTTATATTTGAGCAGATATTCACGGATATTTGTTGTGACATTAAAAGACAATGTTTCACTTAAGCTGATAAAAGCTAGGCAATATAGTCTTATAAATGATATTAGTTTTATATTATCAGAATACAAATTATATGAGATTTGATAACTTACTCATCATAGCAACTTGTTGGAATATCCTCAGCTGGATCAATTCGCTCTTCAAAATGCAAACGTTCGTCGTCAGAATTGCAATCTTCTTCTGAGGAAAAGGTAAATTCTTCCTCACTGTCCAAAACCATCTGGAGAGCTTCCTCGCCGGTATAGCGTGCCATCTTTCAAACGTGTAGGAAAATCAAATAATCTCTGTGGAAACTTGTTTTTTTTATGCCATTGTCCGGGGGGCGTGTGCATCGTATCTGAATCGCCCAAACGATGAATAGCGGGTGGGTGTGTCCCTTCTCAGGTCATTATGAGATAATGAAGTGAAACGGAAAGTCTGTACTTCTCCTTGGTTTCACACAGATTACATAAATTGAGAATATTTGTTTTCGATTTGATATGCTTCACCTAAAAGTACACACTTCAAGCTTTCTATAGATATATGTCTCATGTCAGTGTGTCAAGTATTTGCTGAGTTTTAGTTCATTTTAGTGACGCATTTTAGGGAGAGACTCACGGAGACTGAGAAGAGTGAAAGGGCACCCTGTATATTTTCTTTGTTTAAAAAAAACGAAATTTTGTTCATATTGTGATCGTACACAATTAAAAGTAGACCCTTTACAGATTCAGGTGATGTATTACTTTTACATGTCTGATCAAAATTGACGGAGTAGTTTAAGTTCTTTTTGCTGTCATCTGGAATATATGCAGTTGCTCCCGCCGGCGCCTTTGCCGACCCCAGGATGTTAAAGGACAACTAGACCCACTGCCGAGCCAACTGTCACAGAAGACAGAACATAAAAAAAAAAAGAAACACAACGCAGAGAATTAAATGAAAGAACTTCAGTCATCCATTAACATGATCAAGATTGCCGTTCTAGTAATCATCATGAACATTGCACAAGCTATAGACTCCAGAAACAACATATTCTTAGAACTGATGAATATGTCAAGAAATGCCTTGTTTGCTGGAAAGAACGTTTGCATGCCACACCCACCTTCAGTAAAAGCAGGGATTTCATGGGTGGCACACCCAATCTCCCACTGTGACATGTGCACCTTATTCAGAGTTCAAACGAGTGGAATATTCAACATAAGTACATGCCACCACATCACATCTCCTCCAGCTTCTCCGTGTTGCATTCCTGGATTACCATCCTGCAACCTAACTTCAGCCACTCCCATTATGACACATCTACTCTTGCCAATGACTTTTCCTTGGTGCATGGAAAATGATGCTCCAGCCTCGACTCCATTGGGTGAAATTCCTCATGAACGTTGCAGCTTTGTGATCAAAATGAGAACATATTCCCATGTGGACATTACTCCATCAGCAGGAAGAGAGGAAAAGGACTTAGAAGTTTGTCTCCACAGGACATCATCTCTCCCAAAATTCTTCTCAGTAAATCAGTGGTGTATGATTCCTCCACCGACTGGCACCTTCTGGTTATGTGGAACTTCTGTCTACAACATCCTACCTAGCCAATTCAATGGCAGGTGCACCTTGGTTTATGTTCTACCGGCTATCAGAGAGAATACACACTCCTCCCCAAGCTCTCCACATTTACTAAGATCAGCTACTACCACAAACAAAGAAGATGGCTGCATTCCCGGACTCACTTGTGCACAAACATGGTGGTCAAGAACTCTTGGAGCCTTAATCCCGTTTTATGGTGTCATACAGGCCCTGGATCAAGTCAGAAGCTTATCGAATTCTGTACTGAAACTAGCTAATGATACAGCTTTGGCCCTAGGTAACATCACGGACACTCTCGCTTCGCACAAGATAATGATCTTACAAAACACAGTAGCCCTGGATTACATTCTTGCAACGCAAGGGGGAGCCTGCACCATTATTGGCCCTGAATGCTGCACCGGGTTAATGGATCCAACAGAGAACTTGAACAAAATCCAACGAGACATTCTTGATCTTTCAGAAAAATTACACCAAATGACTGAAGATAATTCTTCATGGTTCGGAGAACTGTTAGGTAAACCCTGGCTGTGGATCAAGGAAATAGCAATTCTGCTGTTATTTTTCCTACTGGTATACTATCTATGCGTCCACAGTATCAAGTGTTTCATTCAAATGACCCACGACCATCATGAGGAAATAACAGTTCCAACCAGAAAAGACTATTACCGTAAGAACTTCACGGACCCTAGAAGCACGTTTGTTTCTGTGTCAGCATGCTTTTCATCACTACAGACAATCAACACAGAACTTTTTAAGTGTCTAAATTTGTATTTTATGAGAGTTTTTTTTTTAGAACTCTCAAAGGAGGAATTGTTGGATTACAAATTTCTAAAAGGTTATGTATATTGTGGTTTACATTTTTTACATTCTAAAAGCAGACAGCCCAAGCCCTGAGACAGTAACCTTTTGTCTTTATGCAGTTCCTGGACATCTGGCAGGTTTCCCAAGTTAAGTGTGAAGTCTAAGTTCAAGGTACAACTGTGCCTTTTGTTTAGCACCTTTGCATTTGAATAACACTTGTATGCTAAATAGATCAAGGCTGGGAAAAATCTTTTACTGGGCTGATTTCCTGTACTGCATTTGCATGCTTTGTTTAGATTGATTCCACCTCTATGTACTCCTCCTCCTTCAAACCTATATACTCTGCTGTGCTGAGATTTAGTTAGACTTTTGATGACTGCAGAGCTACGCAGCACGTTCTCAATAAAGAATTCTGCTGAAGATACCCAAGAGTCTCCTGGTTTTCGCTTTTGAGTTTTCCAACACTGGTTAAAAGTATCACTGAGAAAATCATTAATTTCTTGTACTGTATAATAAGGTGGTTTCATTTCTAAGTTGTAAGTTTCATTTGTAAGCTGTAAGTTCATTTGTAAGGCCTGTCACAGGTTGATGTGGATCAGCCTTCAGATAGCTGATCCACATCAACCTGTGACAGGCCAACTGATGCTTGCGAGTCCCGAGGCTCTCTGACTCCCACAAGCTCATCAGGCTCCATGGGGCGCTAAGTAGGTGTTTCCCGCAGCAACGGTCTCAGATCCAGCGTTCGCCGCACTGCGAACATTACCACATTCATTAGTGTTCACGGAACACTTTCCCGCATTCTCAGTATGACTGATCGATGCGTCCTCTTTATGATTTTCAACACCTTTTGACAATGAATCTCGCTGATCAGTTTTATCACTGCCATCCTGGTTACCATTTACAATGGCTGGTGCCACCTAGCTAACAGTTCTTGGTTCTCAGAACGTTCTGGGAACATTAGTTTTTGGTTCCAAGAACGTTCCTAAGAATGTTCCCTGTTGGTTAGCCAGGAAACGTTTCTTAACGTAAATAGAACATTTCCTAGGTTAGGGGAACGTCCTGGGAACCTTCCAGGAACATTCTCTGTAGGTTAGAAAAATAAAACCTAAAAATAACCTGCAGGGAACGTTCTGGGAAGGTGTTTGCTGGGCACTTGCTCCAAAGGTGTTTTAGGCTCAGTCTCAGTCTCATTTTGTTCAGTCACCTTATTTTAGACTCCAAACTGCTATGATTTTGAATGCTGAATTTCAACATTTGGACGTTTCCGCAAAATTGACTTTGGCAGGTAAACATTACATAACTTTTTTTACCAGTATTTTTTCATCAATGTTGACAGATTGGGCAGGTTTTGAGTTGTACTACGTGGTATAAAATGGGCTTGGACAGGTGGAATTTTGATATTTCTGTTGTAGTCTTCTTTAGAGAACAAGTGTTGTGAGCTACTGTAATATGAAAACACATCATAACTAATAATTATACAGTCTTCTATGATATTACCTTGCATGAATATATGTGAAAAAAAAAACTAAATAAAAAATAAACAAATTTGAATTTAATTAGTTAACTTAGCTAGCTTACTACAAATTTGATGCAGCAAGTTATATTTTTATAATGTCATTTGCTGCATCATGAAACTGCTACCTTGCACTTTTAATGGTTCTAAACACAACTTCTTGACCTGACTGAACAGTTTTTGTTCCGTAAATTTAAGGATTGTTCCCATCGATATTAATTAACTGTTCTACTTACCGAGTGGAAAATCGCAGTGGACGCCATACAATGACGTCAGCACCACTGATTGATTGATTGATTAATAAATAAATAAATAAATAAAATCAATCAACCAACCAACCAACAAATAAATAAATAAATAAACAATTAAGTAAATAATAAGTTGATGCATCACATTGCGCTGATTAATCATTGATTAGCCAAACATATTCACAGCACATTTCATATTAGACAGCAAGTAATTTTTTAAATTAAAAATCAGTTGGAGAGCTAGATAAATATGACTTGGGGGCCGCCAACTGACTATCCCTGCCATAACTAATTTATTGTAGCCTATTCTTTTTATCGTAGCCTATTTTTCCACCCATGCTTACCTAACACGTCAAATTTCAACGCCGCAGGTTCTGGTACAGAATTCTATAGGGAATCCCTTGACATTGAAAAATTATGCTAAAGGGGTACCCTGTGCGTCAAAAAGTGATGCCAAGGGGTCCTGACCAAGTGTCAATATGTGACAAGTTGGGAGTGAGAACATGTTGTCAAAAACAACACAGTTGGGAAAAAAGGTCAAGCTCACAGAAGACAGTTGTTACATCACAGATGTAAATTAAAAGCTGATAGCTACTGCAACAAAAGAAGGCAGTCTCTATTATGTGAACTGTAGAGAAAATGATCAGGTGCATATAACAGAAAATGTGAATGTGCATAAAGAGACCAAGGAACAAATCTGGCACCGATGTTATGGCCACCTAGGGATACAAAATCTGAAGAAGCTGTCTAGTCAATGGTTTTGACTTTGATGTCTCAAAAGACATACACTTATGTGATTCATGTGCTAAAGGAAAACATCATCACAGTAAGTTCACAACTAATGATTGCAAAAGAGATGTTGAACCACTTAGTGCACAGTTATGTCTGTGCAAAAATGAATGCAAAGTCCTTAAGTGGGGGCAGATAGCAGTTTTAGTTACTCAAAAATGTTCTGAGGGCAGAAAGGAAAATGATTGGTTTACAGACTCAACCAATGAAACTGAAGCAGAGGCGGGGTAAGGAAATTTGGACGTGTGGAGGGAATAGTCAAGTCAAGTCAAGTCACCTTTATTTATATACCGCCTTTAACAATACAGAATTGTGACAAGGCGGCTGTACAGTATTAAATAGGAAACAGTACATCAACAATGCCAAGGACAACAATAAACACTCAATTTTCAGATAAAGGTAGTTAATCAAATACAATAAAATAAAATACAATATTGTGTGAAGAGAAAGTGTCCCCAACTAAGCAAGCCAGAGGTGACAGCGGCAAAGAACCAAAACTCCATCGGTGACAAATGGAGAAAAAAACCTTGGGAGAAACCAGGCTCAGTCGGGAGGCCAGTTCTCCTCTGGCCAGACGCAGAGGACTCACCAGGTTCCTGTGGTCTCGTGCTGACAGCCGTCTAGGTGACGAGGTCTTCACTGGGGATCCGTCTCTGGGGCTCATCTAGTCGATGTGGTCTCCACTGACATTCAGGGCTGTAGAGGTTGTCTCTAGGTGCCGATCCACCGTCTGGGCTGGGTACGGACTGGATCTGGGGGACTGCAGTGACCATCTGATCTGGATACGGACTGGATCTGGCGGTTAAGGTGACCTCGGAACAAGAAAGAAACAGACTAATATTAGAATAGATGCCATTCTTCTGACGATGCACTGAGTACATCGGGTGTTATGGGAAGTGTTCCTGGTTCCGGTTGACCTAATTAGTGCAGCCTAACAATCCTTTAATGGATTTGAATTATAAGAATATGTTGATGTGTTATATGTAAGCAAGGTTAAAAAGATGGGTCTCTAATCTAGATTTAAACTGACAGAGTGTGTCTGCGTCCCGAACAGTGTAGCGTAGATTGTTCCAGAGTTTGGGCACTAGATAAGAAAATGATCTGCCGGCTGCGGTTGATTTTGATATTCTAGGTGTTATCAAATTGCCGGAGTTTTGAGAACGCAGTGGACGTGAGGGACTATAATGCGATAAGAGCTCACTCAGGTACTGAGGAGCTAAACCATTCAGGGCTTTATAAGTAATTAGCAAGATTTTAAAATCTATACAATGTTTAATAGAGAGCCAGTGCAGTGTTGACAGAACCGGGCTAATATGATCATACTTTCTGGTTCTAGTAAGAACTCTAGCTGCTGCATTTTGGACCAGCTGGAGTTTGTTTATTAAGCGAGCAGAACAACCACCCAATAAAGCATTACAATAATCTAACCTTGAGGTCATAAACGAATACTTCAGATAGAAACGTTATTAACGCTTCGTGGGAGCCATTTGTCGCAAGGTAAGTGAATTTACCATGTATTTTATTAAAGAAATAATAATAAATCAACATCTCAAAGGTTTACTGAGATAATTAGTGGGCAAAGACGCACAGAATAAGTAATCATCAACTACATATCATATCATATGCATGTTTATTCAACTGCTTTATCAGTCGATCGCACCAAAGCTGCTTATGGGGTAGACTGAGTAAAACATGCTAAACTGTACTAACAGTACTAAACTTAATTATGCGCTGCTCTCGGGGCAGGAGTACTTAATAGGTCTGTATTACTGTAACTTTTAGAGTACTATGCACTGCTCTCAGGGCAGGAGTACTGAACAGGTCCGTATTACTGTTATTTTTAGTGTACTATGCGCTTCTCTCAGGGCAGGAGTACTGAACAGGTTCGTATTACTGTTACTTTTACTGAACTATGCGCTGCTCTCAGGGCAGGAGTACTCAATAGGTCTGTATTATTTTTAGTGTACTATGTGCTGCTATCAGAGCATGATATATATTATATATATTATATAGAATATATATATATATATATATTTTTCTTTTTAATTTGTTCTATATAGTGTTGATATTTTGGTATAATTTTATTTTTCTATTCAGTAAATCTACACGTATTTTTAAGGGTATTCACTTTTTTTTTTAATCATTATATTTATAAAACAGTAGACAATTTCTGTATGACTGATTGATCTTTTATTTTATTCTTCATTTACCTGGAGGAGTTGCAAAATCTGGACAAATCAAAGGAGCTAACACTGAAGATCTGATGCTGCCAAGTCCAAAATGGTGCAAAAATGGAGATGTATGAAAAATGGTGTATGTTTGGTTCCACCTGATAAGAGCACATAATAGCCAGATTCAGACGGTAACTGGTAATCATGGGGACGCAAGCAATTTTCAACATTTACAGGGGTTAGTATGTGATTTTATTGCCATCTGAATCCAGAATGTTGGTGTTTCTCACACCACCATCGTAAAAATTCCTGGCCAAATTACCTACTGTTTTTTAGACACCAAGGTTGTGTGGTAATTTAAATGCCATCCAAAGAAATCGATAAAAATGAACTGTTTAAATCCTTTTTGATTTCTGTTTAACATTGTATGCTAACTGTTGTACTTTGCTGTAATTTGCATGCTTATTTACTATTGAAAAAAAAAAAGTATCTACAAGAAAAATATTTCATAACTGCTCCAGCACAGCGAGTGGGAGCTGTTAAGAACAAAAAAACAAGAAAAGTACTTGAACATTAATCATTATCATGGCAGTAACAGGTATGCAATAACATTTTTAAATACGTATATAGGCCTACAATTACATACATAAAAATATAAACAAAGCAGCTTTGTCATTATAGTCCCTTACGTCCGCTGCATTCTCAAAACTGGCAATTTAATAATACCTAAAATATCAAAATCAACACTGTTCGGGATGCAGACTGTCTCAGAGTCACCAGCCATGCCCACCTTACCTGACACGCCAGCCTCCTACTCACGTTCACAGTCTCCTGATTATTAATCACGCACAGCTGCATCCACTTACCTGCACCTTTATATACGCACTCACCTCATTCCCTTGTTGGCTGGTCTCGAGGTTGCACACGGCATCTAGCTCGGACTTACCTGTTCCTCTCTGGAGCACCTTTCGGACCTTATTCGCACAATCTGTGACTCCCTTCAGCCATCCACCACCATGTCAACCACAGTTCCATGTCCCATGGCCAAACCTGCGACCTATTCTGGTGAGGCTGCTTCATGCAGCGGGTTCCTTCTGCAGTGCTCACTCTCCTTCGAACTACAACCTCATCAGTTTGTCAATGACAAAGCCAAGGTAACTTTCATCATCTCTTTGTTGTGAGGAAGAGCGTTGCAGTGGGCGGAATCTCTCTGGAACTCACAAAGTTTGTTAGTCTGCTCATTAGAGTTTGTCGAACATTTCCGCGATGTGGAATCCATACTTGTCCCATCCAATGGGACTTAGACGATCAGATCCGTGCCGCCACTCTTACCGAACCTGCTCCACTGGGAGGTCCAGAAGGGAAGGACTATGTTCCCACCACCCTTCACCTCACCCTTCTAGACTCCGTTCATACGTCTCCAGGATCAGGACACCCAGGCAGCCAACGAACCCTCTCGCTACTCCGGAACTGGTACTGGTGGCCCAGCATGGCCCGGGATGTCGCCCGTTGCATAAAAGGCTGCGTGGCTGGTGTGGTGCCATGACCACCACACCATTGGTGCCCTTACCCTTGCCTCGCCGACCCTGGTCACACCTGGGAGTGGACTTTGCCACTGATCTTCCTGCCTCACAAGGATTTATCACAATTCTCATTGATGTTCTCCAAAAGACTGCAAACTCATCCCTCTGAAAGGATTACCTACTGCATTGGAAACTGTGGAAGCTCTGTTTCATAATGCCTTTCGTCACTTCGGAATCCCAGAGGATATAGTCTCCGATCGGGGACCCCAGTTCATTTCCAGGGTCTGGCGAGGATTCTTCCAGCCTCCTAGAAGTATCAGTAAGCTTATCCTCAGGGTACCATCCGCAGTTGAATGGCCAGGCCACAAGCGTAAGATCCAGGAAACCGGCGATATCTCCAGGCCTACTGTCATAAACACCAAGACAGCTGGAGCCAGAAACCACAGGCCTGACTCCATTTCAATGCATTCTCGGATACCAACCACCACTCTTCCCCTGGACTGGAGAACTTACCGAAGTCCCAGCGGCAGATTATTGTTTCTGTGAGACTGAGAGGGTATGGGACTATGGTATACACACATCCTTCACTCAAGTAGAAGTACAGACACTCATATTTAAAAATACTCTGGTAAAAGTAAAAGTACTGACTACACTTTTTTTACTCAAGTTAAAATAAAAAGAAGTATGAGCTGACATGTACTTAAGTAAAAAGTACCCATTAGTACCGCCTGTTTTAGTGTCATGCTGGTAACCCACAACAAATTCTGGAGACACCTATTTTTTGTATGGCCATCACATTAAAAGGTTTAAAACCTAACAATTAAACAAAATAATTAAAGGTTATCTCTTGAACTGCACTTTCATTTCTATTTTCCTTTTCAGTCTCTTTATTTTCCATATTTCTCTGCATCTCACTTTGTGTGTGTTTACTCTTTTTTTCCCACTAATTTTCTTGTACCTGTCCCTTTTCCCATCAGCCATCTACTGTTATGAACAGAACTGTCTCCACCTTCTTGCAAAACAACCACCTCATTGTATTCTGTTTGCAATAACATAATTTTAGCTCATGTGTTGTTTTATTGTAAAATTACTTAAATACTATAGATTTAGTAAAACTATATTTTCTAAATTGCCTAAATGTCAAAAATAGTACAATAATAATTACATATGACAATATATTTACAGAAAAATTCTTATTCTGCACATGTTATTGCTTTATCATGAGTCATATTTTTCTTTTATTAGAATTAACCATGGTTTTTGGCGGATTGATTACAATCTGTTTTAATTCACAACCATAGTTTTACTACAAATTTCATGGTTAGGCTATGGTTAGTGTGGCAAAAAAAAAAAAAAGGTTAATTTGTGGTTACCATGGATTAACTATAATCATGATTTTTGGTTTTAATTTTCGTAAGGGTTGTGTTATTATCTGATCTGCTCTAGCTCCCTCTAAACTTATTATGAAACGATATCTTATAACATTTGTTTGCTAAATTACTACTGTAACTTCACAGTAGATAATAATAATGTCCTTTTACATACAGTATTTTGAGTAAGTGTCATTTAGTTTAGTTTAGTTTAGTTTACAGTATTATTAATCCTCTGGCTGCTACTGGTAAGAGTTGCTAGCACTTAACTAACTAAACAAAGACAAATCTACAGTAGCCTATTTACAGATGAAACTGACCTGCACTTGAAGTCCTGGTCAATCGTTTTGCCTCTCAGATCTACTCCATTCTCATTGCATTGATTACTCTGATAGAAACCGTTTGACGGAAATGCGGAGCAAGACGTTCTTAGAATGGAAAGCAATGGCGGAAATATCTACTGGAAGACAGCTGAATATCTTACGCATAGACAATGGAGGAGAATATACATCATCTGAGTTTCAGGATTTCCTTAAGAAAGAAAGAATTCGACATGAGCTCACAGTGCCAAAAACTCCTGAGCAAAATGAAGTAGCCGAATGAATGAACAAAACACTGACAAAGACTGTGAGATCAGTGTTAGCTGTTGCAAAGCTACCACAAAAGTTCTGGGCAGAAGCACTGTCAACAGCTGTGTATCTAAGAAACATAAGTCCAATGAAATCTGTGAAAGGAATGACTCCCTTTAAAGTCTGGGTAGATGAGAAGCCGAAGGTTGCGCATCTTTGGATGTACTGTATATGCGCATGTACCCAAAGATGAACGGAAGAAACTGGATCCCAACGCAAAGAAGTGTATCCTTTTAGGATATGAAACAGAAACAAAAGGATATCGACTCTATGATTCAAAACTTGCAAAGGTGTTTTACAGTCGAGATGTGATATTTAATGAATTGGATCATGCATTTGAGAAGTTGCAAATGAGGAAGGTGCTGTGAAACAACATGTGGAATTTGACTGTAAAGAACCTGAGAAGGAGGTATCACCCAAACAAAAGGTCCAAAGATCAGAAAGAGTGAGAAAACCATCAGATTATGGAGAGTGGGTGACAGTCACTAGTAACCAGACAACTGAACCCAAGACTATAAAAGATGTCCTATCCAGTCCAGACAAGGCCAAATGGAAGGAAGCTATGGAGAAAGAAATGGAACCACTGTATGCAAATGATGTTTGGAATCTGGTAGAACTGCCAAAAGGTCGAAAAGCAGCAGGCAGTAAATGGGTGTTCAAGGTCAAAGTTGATGCTGATAGAAGTGTACATGCAACAACCTGAAGGTTTTGTTGTCAAAGGAAAGGAGCACCAAGTTTGCAAACTAAATCGCAGCATCTACAGCCTTAAGCTGTAAAAAATTTGGAATGGAAAACTCAAAGCCAGTAAGCACAGCAGTAGACATTAAAACAAAACTTGTCAAACACTCTGATGACAGTGAAGTAGTGGATTCAAAACAATTTCAGTCTGCTGTTGGTCTACTTGTCAACAAGAACAAGCCCAGACATTGCTTAAGCAGTGAACAAGGTTGCAAGACGTATCATGAGATACCTAAAGAGCACCTTGAATTTAGGTCTGCTATATAGCAAAGACAAGCTAAAAGAATTCATTCGATTCTCTGATGCAGATTGGACTGGAGACCAAGATGACCGTAAGTCCATGTCAGGATACATGTTCCAAATCAGTGGAGCAGCTGTGAGTTGGAGAAGCAAGAAACAGACATGTGTAGCTCTCTCCACTGCTGAAGCTGAGTACATGGCATTGGTAAGTGCAGCTCAAGAAGCAGCCCGGATGCAACATCTGATGATAGATCTAAAGGTCAACCAAGCAGGACCAACAGTGATGTTTGAGGACAATCAATCTGTGATCTGCATGGCAAAGAATCCTCAATTTCACAGATGTGCCAAACACATTGACATTAAATACCACTTCATTTGGGAGAAAATTGCAGATAGAGTCATTGATCTGAAGTACTGCAACACTGACAACATGGCTGCTAACTGATCATTTCTGTTTTGAGTGAAAAAGAGTGTTGGAAAGCACTCTTATCAGTGTAAGAAAAGGTGAAGAGGACATTGAAGATCTTGATGAAGTATGCTGTTTATTGCAGCATATCAGTGGCAAAATACATGTACCTTGGGTTCAACGGAGTCGGAATGAACCCAGAACATCCTAATCTCAAACCTTTTATACAGTTACAGTTTACTACTCTTAATGTAAATGAAGTGGCTCCTTTCGTCACAGCTGTGGTCTGTATGTTAATTAAGTTCTGGCACCCTTTGTCTGAGATGGTTCTCAGTGTCTTACACCCACTCCCATTCTACAATTGGTCACCTTTTGCTCTTCTTTATAATAATTAAGCCATTTTTGGGAAATGAGCATGATTAAACATATATTGAGGAGTGGAATCTGGATCGAGGCAGACTATAATTTTTTACAGTCCCCTCTTTGATGCTCTTGGCCTGGAAGCATCATCACATCCACTCCCTTATACAGATTACACCTCCCTGCCTGGGTAGGTGCCCAGTGGCGGTGAAGCCCTGGCTTAGGTTGTTCCCTTATGGCCATCTGAGAATCTTACCTGTCTTTGGGTCGACACCTCATGTACACTGGTTATCGCGCCATCCAATTAGGCAAAATTATCTTAGACTTTTTCCAAAATATAGCAAAAAGACATGTAAACATTTTCTTGGGTTTGGGAGAGGAGCACTGGAGAACTATAACAGCAAAAGGAATTATGTAAACGTAGTAAACATTATGACAGTACAAACATAGGCAAAAGCCAAAGGAGCAAAACATCAATCAGTACCATAAAGTGTGTGTGTTTGTGTGTGTGTGTGCAAGTGTTTTCTTTCACATACATTCTGTCCTTTTTATCAACGTGAACATCCTTTGTCCACATGTGTGCATTCATTAGACAATAATATTTTTTTTCTGCATTTGAGTATGCATATCTTTCTAGTGTCATGTGCTTTGTGTCCATTCTCTCAGTGTGGACATCCACATGTGTGCCTTCAGTAGACAATAATATATTTTCTGTATTCGAGTATGCATGAATTTGTCTTTCTAGTGTCATGTGCAGTGGTGAGTTTGTGTCTTTGTGCATTTCTTTGTGTGGGTATGTCCTTTGCCCACTTGTTTTCCATCTTGGTGATAAGGCTGTCCATAGTCTCTAAAAATCTTTGTGTTTCCCTTATCTGTTGTCCATTCTTTTCACATTGGATAGCAAGTCCTCAGAAAGAAGCAGTCACTGGTGTTGTTGCAGTGCAGTTCTCTCAATGAATCTCAGGGTTTCTAGATCTTTTAGGCCGGGAGTTCTGGATCTTGCAGGTCTGGAAATCTCTTGATTTTCTTGGTCATGGTGATCACCCTGTTCTTTACGGAGTCCTTTTTTCTTGTGGAAGTCTTCTGGCTCCACTGGTTCTCCGGAAATCTTGTCCTTTGGATGACCGGATCATTTTTATCCAGGAGGTTACACCTTTCCAGCAAACATCTCAATGCTTATACCTGAAACAAGATCAAAAAGAAGAGGTTGCCCCCCTTTCCCCCACAAAAATCTTTTCACATCCAAAACATCAGTGTTACAGAAATTTAATCACAGAATGTAATTAAATAATTTCTCAGAATATATATTTAAATACCAGTGCCATTAACACATTTCTCATAAATTATGAAGAATCACCCCCCTTTTGATAGTAAACATATTTTTCTAAAATATGGTACTATCATAAAAAAAAATCTCCAATTCACATAAACATCTGCTTGTGACTGAGCTACAGTCATGTTCATGCAGTGCTGTGTCTGACAAGGTGTGAATGGCCTCTTCATTATTTCCTTTCTACAATGCCAACTGGGTTTCTAAATTGCCTATCTTTTTAAGCAAATCACGATAGCCCATCTTTCTTTTGTGTGAAAAGTGACACTGTCTTGTCTTGTGTCCCACCCTTCCATAAGCAAAACAAACAACTTCCTAACCTTTCTCCAAACAATGCCTTGCTATGTGACCATATTTTCCACATGCATGACAGACAAACCTTTGATGAGGGGTCTCACGGTCTTGACAATGTCTAGCAATGTGAGCTTTTCCACATGCATAACAGTGAGTAATACCTTCTGAATTTACTCTGTCAAATCTCCTTGGTCTCTGATGGAAACCACCAGATAATCTAGAACATTCTATCTTGCCAAAGGCAGCAACTGGTTGTCTAGATTCTGCAGCTTTCCTCTGACTATTTGCATTGAAATACTGTGTCATTTTGGAAATGATTTGCTCGTATGGTGCATTTACATCTACATGAAAAGCAATGCATTTTTAGCCTCTAGCTCATCTACTCTCCTCTTAGTTACTTTGTACGATGCAAGAACAGCTCGAAGTGCATTGGCAATGTTTCCTTTTTTGTTCCTAGGCATTTTTGGATAGATTTCAAATTTAGAGATAGCCCATTCATTTAGTTTATCAACAATCTTCTCTATTCCATCAAACATTCCTTGAGTGCCGTGTTTAGTGATGTATTTAACAATCATTTCTTCCATTTTCAAAATCTTATTAAATTGTCTTCAGCAATTCAATAGGCTTTATTCCTTCACTGACTGAACATTATCTAGTTACTTTAACCTCCTGGGGTCGATGATGTCCAGTCTCTTCCATCTGCTTCATTATTTTTAATTAGATCATGCCAATACTCTGTTCTCGAATAGATGTTTAACATGATAAACAATAATTATTAGTTTCTCAGATATAAAATGTCCTTTTTACGTTAGTACAAATGCGTGAGTCTATGGCTACAAATTCATACACTATATATACAATATATATATATATATATTACAGATGCTCATGATATTAACATGCTCACAGATGTTTTTCTTATGTTGTTTGTTTTTTAGTGATCTGATACCTGCACAACAGATGAATCCTGCTGTCTGTCAGACTGAGAGCGCTGTACTAACATCAGATGTTCAACTACACTTATATTCTAGTGTAAAAAAAGTTCCTTGACTACTGATGATGAGTTTAGAGATATCAGGTATGATTTACTTTTTTCACTTGTTGAACAGAATTCAGAAAACAGTTTTCAGAAACTATACACAGCCTGTTCACATCTCTGTGGTTAGATCTGGGTGCTCAATAATGTGTATTTGACCTTCATTATGTATATTTTGATTCTACTGTGTTGTAAATAAAATAGAAATAATCTGAAACTTCATTCTTTGAATCTCTTATTGTTTCTTACCTGACAGTCACTGTCACTGATGGGCCATTAGGGAGGGCTCTTTGTCTCTCAGGTGTGAATTGCTAAATATTCATGGGTCATTGCCATTCCTTTGCATATTCCCTTTCGATCATAAAACATGTCTTAGAAAATTTACATCAATATATTATTTTCTCTGAATGAGTGAACAAGATGATTTTCACATCATTTTGTAGAAAAAACTCTAGCATACCACATCCAGTTCTCAAAAGTCTTGTGAACAAATGATCTATATGTGTTTCATGGCCTTATTTCAGTGACTTAAAACATTTTGTTTTTCACTAACCATGCATAAACATTGTTTTCTCAAAAACACAAACATGTACATTCATGTTGCTTACATATTATTGTAGTCGTATTTGTGCTGATTACAGTGTAACCAGACTTTAGCCATGAAACTGTTTTTAGGATACTGAAAAAAGCACAAATGTCAAGGCATGTCAAAATTTCTCCAGGGACCCAAAACACCCTCAGACCCCAGAGGATTAAGATACCTGTTAGTCTAATTATTCACAGCTCCTTTGCTTTGGACGCAAATGAATAACCACATTCATCAAAATAGCCACACTATGTCAGCTTCTAAACCAAATTTTTACTTCTTCGGACATGGCCACACTCCGTTGGGCCTTACACTTTACTACACAAAACTGTTAAAAATGTAACACTGTCACAGTACATCGGACAAAACCACACTACTTTGGGTTTTAGGTTATATTTTTAAAAAAGTTTACTTAGCCACAGTACGTCGGGCAAATCAACTTTAAACTTTGGGCTTTAAACTTCAGAGTCACAGTGCACTGGACTCACTACACTAAAACACACAGCAGTTATAAAATAATTCTGTGACCACACTGCGGCAGGTCGTTTCAGTTACTTTAGAAATTCATCAGAATTACCACAACAACTCACTCCATTTCAATTACGTTAGAAACTTACAAATCTGTTCCAGTTACTTTAGGAACAATAGGTCTAATACAAGTCTGCTACCACACTATGTCGGGCTGATTCAATTACTTTAAAATCTTAACAGAATTATAACAGACCAACAAGTTTCAGTTACTTTCAAAGTTTTCAGAAACTTTGACTTAAGTACTTTGCTTCAGTTACTGTAGAAACAACAATTCTAATACAACTCTGTAACCACACTGCGTTGGGCTAGTTTCGTTAGAATATTCAACAGAATTTGTACAGAATAGGCTTAAGAACTCCTCCTGCTAATACTGACTAAACCAAATTCTCTTCTGTCCTTAACATTTTCTTTTCTAGATTTTTGTAAACGAGGGGATTCCCTTACAAAAACAGCGTAGAAGAAAGAAACTGCTTTTCTTACCTTTTCTTGCTTTTTTTCGGAACACTCTCCTGGCTGGCTCCCCAGTGTAAGAAAAGGTGAAGAGGACATTCTTGATGAAGATGTTTATTGCAGCATAGCAGTGGCAAAGTACATGTTGTACCTTGGGTTCAACGAAATGAACCCAGAACATCCTAATCTCAAACCTTTTATACAGTTGCAGTTTACTACTCTTAATGTAAATGAAGTTGCTCCTTTCGTCACAGCTGTGGTCTGTATGTTAATTAAGTTCTGACACCCTTTGTCTGAGATGGTTCTCAGTGTCTCACACCTGCTCCCATTCTACAATTGGTCACCTTTTACTCAGGATGTGATTATCCCAAATGGTCTAGAAACAACATAACTGTTGACTTTCTTCTTCTCTATAATAATTAAGCCATTTTTGGGAAATGAGCATGATTAAACATATATTGTGGAGTGGAATCTGGATCGAGGCAGACTATAATTTCTTACATCAGAATGTTTTTCATCTTACTTTTGGGCTTGTGTATGTTTTCTTTTCCATCTTAGTTAAGGGCTGTTAAGGTATTAAGCAGGGTTTCTTGTATTCTGAGTGGTGACCACTGCGAGGTGCTGCTGTTACACACACACACACACACACATATATATTCCTTTGTTGTCTTTGCCTGACGTAATGTAATGAAAAAGTGAAAGTAAAAGGTTTGTTGCATTCTAAATGTAAAGAGCTCTGAGTCTTCATTTAAAATGAACAGGGGTTTGGTATCAAATAAATTTTTGTAGGTTACATCAGACTTGCCAGCGATCTTGTGGGTTTGGCATCAGATACATTATATATTAATAAACATTAACTTCAGATACCAGTCAGCAATCGCAGGCAAAATTCTGTCATTTTGTCATTTTATTTCTGTCAAATAAAAACATTTTCTCTTCATATAAAATAACTTCAAATAAGTGTCAGCGGTCGCACATACAGAATCTTTAGGTACTCAACAGCAACGGCAGGCAGTTTGTGTCAAATAAATACATTTGCTATTCATATAAAGCCAGTTCAGAGACCCATCAGCTATTGAAAGAGTTTGGCGTCAGATACATTATATATTAACATTAACTTCATTAACTTCATTAACATTAACTTCAGATACCAGTCAGCAATCGCAGGCAGTTTCTGTCAAATAAAAACATGTTCTGTTCATATAAAATAACTTGAAAAAACTATCAGGGCTTTGGTGTCAAACACATTTTATATTTTTGTATGGTTACATCAGACTTGTCAGCGATCGTGTGAGTTTCCCATCAAATACATTTTATATTAATAAACATTAACTTCAGATACCAGTCAGCAATTGCAGGCAGTTTCTGTCAAATAAAAGCATTTTCTGTTCATATAAAATAACTTCAAATAAGTGTCAGCGGTTGCAGGCGCTTCCTGTCAAATTCATTTTAAATTCATAGAATGTACTGTTCTCATTGCACAAACAAACAATAATCCAAATAAACATACAACAACTAAAGAGTAAGCATTAATGTACAGATGATGCTTTTACAAACAAACACAAAGGATGGCATCCAAAGATCGTGGAGAAACTGTCTGCATAAGTAATATGATCCACTTTGAACACACTTTGCGTAGAACTGCAAGTAGGTGGCGCCAAAGTAACAAATAACAAACAAAATGATAACAAGCAGAACACTCCCCATCAGACATTCTAAGGATGTCTCATTTAACTCTCAATTTAGCTCTCCTTAGACAATAGAAAAATGACCTCCATAATTGGTCTGAGATACCATATGGATCAACCACGTCACTGCTCTCAACAGAGATTTCCACGTAGAAAAACATTCAAACCGTTCTGGGATATGTGGTTTCTTAGTTACACTTGTGGCAGCTCTGCACAGCTCTGTAGACTTTGCCTTTGAGAGTGACTTCAGGCTGTATGTCCTCTGAACATGAATTATTTCCAGGACAGGAATTTCAGGATTTTCTCCACAATTCCCACTCTCTGCTTTTCCCTTCTGGGAGGGGTTCATCCCATTCATCTATTCCTTTTGTCAACTCTCTCAAAATAAATCTTCCATGAATGGTGACAGGTGCTGCAAAGCCTAAGAGAGTTAACAGTGGAGAGAATGCCATGACGAGTCAGAGGTTTGCTATTATCTGGTGAGTGGAATGTAAAGGTGTCTGTCGAACCTCAAATAATCTCTGTGATCTTCTTTCACTGTGAAACAGTGGGACATCTGCTGAATATCGACAGTCACAGCAACAGGCTTCTTTCTGATCAAATCAGGACACCTAACAAGGTGTTGTTTAAATCTGGTCCTGTCAAAAGGACACTGTTGGATGCAGTGAGAGACTGTGATATTGTGCACTGGAGTCAAACACCACTTTAATTTGGTTGGGTTTTTGGGATGATAAACCCCAAAGAATGGTAAATACCAACATTCTTGGTCATCACTTAGGAGAGGGGCATACTCGGCATGATCGTTTTCAAACAACCTTTGCATAAAATCTGTGAATTGCTGTTTCATCTCTGGTTTCTTCAGCAGAGTACGACAGAGAGAATAGAGCCGAGTGACAGCCTGCTCTCTGTTACTGGGAAGTGGTGGTCTTGGGTATCTAAAAGAAAAACTGTCGCTATATCTGAAAAACTTGTTGTCTATGATCTCCATAAAGAGACGATCCTCAACAGATAGAGTGGGTTTGTTGTCATCCCTTGTGTGCTGGAACACAGAACAGCCAAGGTGATTTTCCTCGTTTGTACATGCACCCTTGTAGATATCAGGGATTCCTTGTGCTTACTTTGATGTGACTTAGACATGGGGAATAGTATGTGGTTCTATTATTGTCCAGCACATGTGTCTTGTAACTCAACACAGTTGGCTTACCCAAGCATTTGTCTCCAACTATCAGCCAGCCAAAACCTGTTTTAATTGCAAAAGGAGCATTATGAAGCCCATTTATCTGGCGTCTCACTTTATGGATTCTCAGAGCATCACGACCCAATAGCATGAGGATCTATGCATTGTCATCCATTTCTGGAATCTCAGAGGCTATTCTTTTAAGATGAGGATGGTTTCAAGCAAACTCAGGGGTGGGTATTTCTGCCCTGTTATCCAGAATGTCATTGCACTCAATTAGAGTAGGTAGTGTAAAGCTAACATCACTGATAATGGGCTCTATCTGAAATTCATCAGCTCTCCTTCCAGAAGCTTCAATAGTTGCAGCACAGGTTTTCAGAAGATAAGGGGAAGCCTGACTGTTTATGCAAAAAAGCTCAAAAAACTCTGATCTCACTAGTGACCTATTGCTCTAGTCATGAAGCATTGCATACATTAACAGCAGCTTCTGGACTGCCGTTAGGATACACTTAGAACAAGATTTGGCTGGTGAACCTTCACCACATATTTTGGTACAGTTGCTGTTCACAGGAGGTTGTGAACATTCTTTCTCCCCACCATGCTCTGAAAAGGAAACTGAAGTCTTGGAGACCCATGATGCTGGTCCAGGGTGGAGGGCAGTAGCGTGGTCTTCACTGTCGCATTCTGTACACTTGAGAACCATCTTACAATTGCGTGCAATTTGAGAAGATGATGCACAACATTGAAAGCAGATACCGTTTTCTTTCAAGTAGGCCTTGCATACTTTCAGTTCCTTCATCCGAAAACCGCAACACAGTGGGTGAGGTTTCTTATGTATTGGGCAGTTCTTTTTTTTTTTTTTTTTGCTTAATCTGTTTATTAAACTTTTGTAATAATAAAAGGATAAAGATACAGGAGAATAGAAACAAAACATTTTTCCCCCCACTACCCCCAACTCAGAGTTAAACAAACAAACAAAAAAATAAATAAAAAAAAAGGGGGGGCTCAATACATTATTATAATGCATGTCCATTATGTACATAATAGACTTTTCACAGTTTAGAAACAAAATAAATAAATAAATAAAAATAATCACTAATGTACATTGTACACATTTACATCAAACAAAACATTATATAAATTCAATACACTTTTGACCAAAATCAAGTCACAATCATAATGACATCTTACTGATTAGCTTGGCAGACTACAGAAGAAGAGTTGTATCGGGCAGTTCTTAGAGCTTTCATCACTGGTGCCTGAGTCCTTACTAGGGCAGGCCTTTTGGGAAACATCAATTTTATGGACAGAAATGGGCATTCTTTGATGTGTTTGTTTGCTCAAGAATTTCTCACCTTTAGGAAGACTAGCGATTGTGAAGCTTGGATCATTTCTGGCTTTTGCCTCTGAACAGACAAAGCTAACAAAATAAAAAAGGAAAGGAGGCGTTGTACATTTCTTTGTACTTCATGCTGTGAGAGAGCCATTTCTCTTGAAGAAAGTGTGGTAGCTTTTCTAAGATGGAGATCTTGCCATCTTGCTTAGCCATCTGTGGTTCTGTCAAGAGATCACCTAATTCTCTTAATTTGACATAGTCCTTACTAAGAACGCAGGAGTGCGTTTTCAATTATTTCTGGAGCACCATAATATTGTTAATCTTTCCCAGGCAAAATGTAATGATGCCTTAGGATCACTGACTTGAACTGCTCGTAATCTTTTCACGTGGTCAGATGATTCTTTGCTGAGTCACCTAATAAGCAGGTCCAACTCTTCAGCAGCAGTCAGGCCTAGGCCCTCTGTGGCTCCAACAAAGGCCGGTTTCCATGCTCTAAATCTCCCAGGTTGCTCATCAAACTTAACAAGACTTGTGTTTACAGGCTCACGACATGCTAAATATTTAGCAAAATCCAACATACCTGAGGCTTCATTCTTTTAAATCGGTGTGGATTGCGGCCATGCCACGACAGGTTTCCTCTGAGAATGTGAGGGTCATATGTTTCCTGCTTAACCTCATCAGTGACTGACTAATCAAGTGGCTAAGGTGGCAATTCGGTGAACACATCCTTTGCACAATTCAAAGTATCATCGATACTTCCGGCTTTGCTACTGTTCGGACGCTCTTGCTTACTGCTCCGCGCTTTGCTCCCTGTTTATATACTTTTCTCAGACTTTTCTAAGATTTTAACCTCAGCAGATCAGCACAATAAGGTCTGAAGTCTTTTCCTAAATGACAAAAGTTTCTGTTGAATACAGCACAATGTTCATAATTGAATGGATTAGGGACTACTATTACTCATTGGTGTTTTAGAACAGAATAGGCAATCTTTTTTTCTTTAGTTCCATTGTTGTAAAAGTTGCCCACTCGTACCACTGATTGCTTTGTGCAGTTTCCCATAAAACATCCAGTTTAGCATCACCCTCATACATGCTGTAATTCTCTTCGCTGTTTCTACGTTGTTTTCCATACAATCCTGGTTCTCCTGTATTTGAAATTGAGTTGTTACTGGGTCTCGTGGAGGGTTGAAAAGTTGATGGAAGGGAAGTGTGGTTGAGAGTCTGAGTTACGGGGTTAGGTTTAAGTTTAGTACTTGCACATATTTTGTTGATTTTGGACTTGAGAATCCCGTTTAATTTTTCAACTAAACCTTGCGATTGTGAATGATAAATGCAACCTAGTCTTTGTTTTATTTTTAAGTGTTGTGTAACACCTGTGTGCACTTATAATAACTAAAAGTTATTCTTTGTGCTATTTTTTTCTGTTTTGCAAGTGCAATTTGCAGATGTTATTTGGACCAGTTAGGTTCGGCTATGGAGCCTGCAATCTACAAAAAAAAATGCTTGAGCCAAGAAAATATTCAATGTGTTTTTTTCTTATTTGCCAGCTGGGTATTTACTATAAGATATGGCCAATGTTAAAGAAAGAAACAAGAATATAAACAATGGTACGATAGCAGAAAGAATAAACAATATACCGGTCTCACAGAGTACAAATATCAAATTGTAACAAATACAAACCCTATAGGTGCACCTTGTAAACACACTTATGTATCTATAAGTATGTGAGATCAATTTAGGAATTTTTTTCCATTCATGAAATTCGTAACTCACAACAAAACTCACAATGTGAATCAGTTAAGAGTCAATAAAGACCCAAATCCAATGGATTTCCAGTTTTCTTTCAAATCAAGTTTTGTTAAATCAAACAGTTCCTTCCTTTAGTCTCTATGACTTCAAATCAGTCTATTTCCCTTTTTTTTCCATCAGTCAATGAAGAAAAGAGAAAAAAAACAGTTCAACCTTAACTCCGTGCCACGTGGATGGGCAGTAGAAGACAAAAAAAAAAAAATCTTTGTGTCCTTAAGAGAGTCCAGGAAGACAAATTTCCCAGTGAAAATTTCCCAATAAAAAAAATGTGTAAGCTGAGATCCCACCTCGTATAGGAGAAAACCTTAGTATCACGATGGGAGGTTTATTCAGTCAACTGAACGTCCAGATCTGTGGGGGGCTCGCCATCAAGTGATTTCCAGAACTTTCAGTCCCAACAGAACAAAACCTGACCTGTATTTTAGGCCAAACAATAACAGGGATATTTCCATATTTAGTTTGCATATCTGGATGAGAAGTAATAATTAGGACACAGCTATCTGCTGAATTTACATTCTCATTAAGGCAATTAGCTCGATCAGACTCAAATATAACGTTTACACAGAATATAGATTAAAACAAAACCCATATTGAACCAAAAATACATTAAATAAAACACATACATTAAAGGGATTTTATCCTACAAGTGCGTAGACACTTGTTTACCGATCGTCACCGATCGTTATCATATTAGCTTTCAACAAACCTGAAAAAAAAACATTACAAAAGTGTTAAACTTACCAAATCCCTAGCAAATGATGAATTTATGAATGTTTTCATCACAAACAGCAATCGTCAGACACGATCATCGGCATCAGCTCTGCTCTGTCACTCCATCACAGAATGGAGGATTTAACTCTCCCTCTACAAGGGAGCACGTTCTCGGAAGAGCAGGCTTAAAGGGATGGTACCACTTTTTTCACATACACAATTTAACTGAATAGAACAGGTCACAAACAAAAAAAAACATACAAAAACAGTCTTTCCACTCAAAAAGAAAACTTATTTTTCTCTCTTTGTTTAAATTTAAAGAAATATAACAAAACAAAATAAATCACTGTTTTATGTATCGTGTGTGTTCTGCTTATTGTTTTCTTTTATTTTTTTCAACTCTATCTGCGTGACTTAAATCACCTGTGCTACAGCTGTAACACTTGTTTCAAAGTCTTTTGGATAAACGCTGATCCATTGTCTGAACTTATTTCTGATGGGATTCCAAATCTGGGAAACACTTCTCTTGTCAAAAATTTTATTACCGTTCCATCTGCTGATGGTACTGCTACTACCCAACGGCTAAATCGGTCAACAACAACAAGCATGTATCTTTTGCCTTGTACTCGTTTTATCATATCCACATAATCCATCACCAAGTGTTTGAAAGGTCCTTCTGGCACGGGTATATGCCCTATTGGCGTTGTTATCCCTTTTCGGACATTATACCTGGCACAAATTTCACAGGAAGACAAAAATTCTGATACCATTGCATACAAGTATGGTGACCAATAACCTTGTTGTTTAATTTTCCTTACTACCTCCCCCTTTGCACAATGGTCAAAACCATGAGCATCTTGGATAAGGATGTTCAAAAGTGAGGTGGGTGCCACAATATAGCCTTCATGTGAACGCCAAATGTTTTGAGAATCTTTTGTTGCTCCTCTTTGATGCCACATAGATTGCTCGTATGGGCCTGCCTGCTGTTGAATTCAAATAATGTCATCTAAGCTTGGGTGTGGTTCTATAATTACTTCCGGAGCTATTACAGCTATCTGAAACCCAGAGGCCTTTTTGGCTTCAGAGTCTGCTATGTTGTTACCTTTAATGACAAAGTCATTTCCTTTTTTGTGTGCTTGACATTTGATGATTGCTACTCGTTTTGGTAACATCATAGCAGAAATTAGTTGACTTATCTGCTCAGCATGCTGTATGGGGGTTCCATCACTCTTTTTAAAACCTCTTTGTTTTCATACTGCTCCAAAAAGATGACACACGCCATGAGCATATGCAGAATCTGTAAAGATGTTCGCTGTTTGTCCTTCTGCTAATTGACATGCAGTTGTAAGGGCTTTTAATTCTGTTAATTGAGCAGAGCATGGCTGTGTGCAGTGTTGAGATATTACAGGCACAAAATTATCTCCATCTTTTCTTACTATTGCATATCCCGTATGAATTCCCAAATGATCTCTAAAACTGGATCCGTCTACAAAGTAAGAAATTTCTGCTTCAGGAATTGGGATAGACTCAAGGTCAGGACGTAACCTTGTGAACGCTAAGGAATTGGCTACACAATCATGTGGTTTACCTTCATGCACCAATGGAATTAATTCGGCTGGATTAACAGTATTACATCTCTTAATAGTAATATCAGGATATGTAAGTAGCAAAGTATATGCTAGAATACGGGCTGGAGTCAAAACAAATTTTCCTTGCTCAATTAACTCTGCCGTTTTATGATGTGTGTAAATGATAACTGGGTATCCCATAGTTATTCTTGCTGCTTTTTCATATGCCTGATGTACAGCTGCAAGACCTTGTTGATAACAGGGTGGGTATCCTTGCGCTACAATGTCTAGTTTAGTACTATAGTAGGCTATCTGCATTAATACAGCTGATGCATACCCGTCAGTTCTATTAGCCACGTACAGGTAGAAGGGTTTAGTATAGTCAGGTGTACTTAATGCAGGTGCCTTTTGTAACTCTTTCTTAATGGACTCAAATGCCATTAAGGCATCTGTATGCCATGCTAATGGGGCTTTCGTGTTTTGCAGCCCTGCTTGCTTCATGATGTCTCTCAGTGGAGCTGTTTTTATAGCATAGTCCTCTATCCAATCACTACTGAAGCCTGTCATCCCTAAAAAGGTCATCATCTGGCCTACTGTCTGTGGTAATGGTGCTTTACTTATGCCTTCTAAATGAGCTGGGGCTATAGCCTTGGTGCGATATGAAATTAATCATCCTAAGTATTCAACCTGCGGCAGACAATATTGCAGTTTGGTTTTAGATACTTTATGACCTCCTTGTGCTAATTTTGTAAGCACTTTAATGGAGTCCCTATGACATTGTTCTCGTGATGTTGAACACAAAATAAGGTCGTCCATATATTGTAACAATGTACTATCTAGCAATAGGTCTTCTAAATCAGCTTTGAGAACCTGATTAAATATATGAGGTGAATGTTTGAACCCTTGTGGTAAACGGGCATATGAATATTGTTTGCCCGCATATGTAAATGCATACAGGTATCTACTTTCTTCTGCCACTGGAATGCTGAAAAATGCAGAACAAAGATCAATTACCGTAAAATATTTGGCATCAGGAGGAACATTTGTCAGCAGCGTGTGCGGGTTAGGAACTTCAGCTGGCCAGTCCTCTACTGATTGATTGCTCTTAAATCATGTACAAGACGCCATTTAGTTTTGTTAGCTTTAAGTATAGGATAGATGGGAGTGTTGCAATAACTGTTGGTTTCTATTAACACTCCGGCTGTGACGAGTCCTTCAATTGTATCCTTTATACCTAATTCGGCCTCTTGGCTCAAGGGATATTGTCCTTTCCTAGGAAGGCGTGCATTTGGCTTAAGTTGTACTTGTACTGGGCAGGCTGATTTCACTAACCCTACATCTGTCTCATGCTGCGACCATAGTTCAGCTGGTACTTGATGTTCAACTTCCTGTAAAAGTTTAGTAGTGGTACTTTCTAGCCCTGGTGCTGACATCATTTGTACTTGTTGTTTCTGATTAATGACTATCTCCTGAGGCGTACCTAGCAAGGATGTACCACACAAGATTTTTATGTAATTTTTGTCAGCGGAATGGAAAATCAATGGATTTATTGTAGTCTCCCATTCACATTGTGCAGCTTTTTTCATCATTGTTCCTAGATCCTTTGCTTCCCAATTTTTCCCTACATATAAAGATATATGTGGCACAGAATCATCTACATCGAACCATTTGTTTATGAACTCATTTTCAGCAATTTTCATGGCTGCTCCTTGCTTACCTATTATGATGTATTGGGAGATCATTTCAATTTCCTGTTCTTTAGTCCCTTCCAGCCATTCCTTTTCTACGTCTGCATTTCTCATGGGGTCATATTTCATTGTACAGTGAAATTCTGACTTGGACATCTGTGATTCAGGGATTTGTGCCTCAGTGAATCTACCCCACTTATCAATTGTCTTCCTCACATCATTCTCTATCTGTCCCATCCAGTACACATTTGCTTTTGGCTCAGAGATCATCAGTTGAGTTCCTATCATGTCCACATACACTCCATCTGTAGAACACCAAATTTTTAAACCCAATTTGCATAATGTATCTCTTCCTAGCAGATTAATAGGAGTCTGATTTGATATCAGGATAGGCATGGTCACACTTTTGGTTTTTGTTTTTAGGCAGATTGGAGCTGGCATGGGAATTAGCTGTATTTGTCCCGAGAATCCTACTGTTTTTACAAATTTCCCAGACATGGGGAGGTGTGAGGCATAATTTGATTTTAAACAAGTATACATGGCTCCCGTGTCAAGCATTACTGGTATTGTTCTCCCTTCTATTTCAATATCTAATACAGGTTCTTGGGTTGCATTGGTTGTTAAAATTGGAAGCTGCCTCTCTCCCCCTTTGGATTCTCTGGGCATCCCTAGCATTCTTGATTTGGGCTTCCCCAGTGGTTCACAGGGCCATGGAAAGATGCCTGCCAACCCGCCCCCCCTTCCAGCTCCAGGTGCTTGTGGCCATGGATTAGTTGGACAATTTCTCCGGTAGTGGCCTGGCTGCCCGCATCCACAGCAGACTTCTGGAGGGAAATTAATCATTCTGCTTCCTCCTCTCTGTCCCCGTGGCTGCGGTTTCCTTTTCCACTTGGTGGAGTCCCTGCTGCTGAGCATAAACATTGACAATGGGGGAAGGGCTCTGGTTTGCATTTGGAGGAATTGCTGCAGGCAGAGTTGGTTGGACTTTATTTCCAGGGCTCATACATTCACACTGTGTCCCTTATTTTGCGCTCATGTACTCCTCTCAAGCGAGGCAACAACTACGCTCTCTCTCTGTGAAACACAGGAGGGCCCGCAGTCACTACTCACAAGATGCAGAGTCTGTCACACATCAGTCATGCTCATACAACCACACACATACATTTAAATAGACTACACTCTTCCTGAGTGACCTGTCAGTTCTACTCGCTCTTTTACTGAAACTTTCCTCAACACAGTAAAAAAGCAGTACTCTGCAGGATTTTTGCCTACTCATGCAGCCCTCTGTAACTTCCTAACGCCAACAGAGCGGTATCCATAGGACTTAATAAATAACCTAACAAGTTTGCACTCTGTCTTCACTTGATAACCCTAACTCAAGGAAAGGCAACCCTTGCAGTGCCTACCCTTGTAGGACTTTTGCCTACCCTTGTAGGACTTTCTTAATAGCGCTTCTCTTTTAACACTTTTAATCTAATTCTACTTAAATATGAAAATCTAAATTCACTGTTCTCCTCAAGTCCAACTCAACAGAAAATACAGATCAATGCATGCATTTAGTGCTTTTGGAATCAAAACCCCTTTTCCATTTATTTTAACTCTTTCCTCCAATTATTATAGTTCGATGAATTTAGAAGGATGTAAAGTGTCTCACCACCAGCAAACTCTGGAAAACAACACAACCTAACTATATAAGCAAAACTGCTTACCTTTGGCCAAGTTGTTGTGTTGCTCGTCCAGAGTCCGCTCGCCGTGGTCCACCTCGCTGTCATTTCGAAATCCTGTTTGTGACGCCAATTCTGTTGTGGCCCCCTAACAATAACAGTATGGTGGTTATGGTTGTATGGTTGTCCAGCAAAATATAGGGTAGAACTGCAAAATTATAATAGTAAAATAATTTGGATATGATTCCTTTATATTTTAGTTAATAAAATCTTCCTCACTAGCAGCTAACATCGCTACAAACAGGCGCTCAAGGTCGAGCAGACAGCGGCATTCAGCTCAGAGTGCGGCCGAGCCCAGGACTCTGATAGTGGGTGATTCCATTATCAGAAATATCAGTAGCAGGACTACAACTACATGCTGCTTTCCTCAAGCAACTGTCTCTGATGTGAACAAGGAACTTCGGAACATCCTAATGAAGCACAAGACTGCAAATCGAATCATCATCCATGTGGGGAAGAATGATATTCGGAAAGAGCAGTCAGAACTCCTGAAGAAGGATTTTAGTGAACCATCGAAACACTTCGAAGACTTAAAGTTCAGCCATTCATCAGCAGACCACTCCCAGCAAGGGGAACTAACATGTTTTCATGTTAGTTGGGCTGAATACATGGCTACAAAGAACCTGCAGTCAAAAAGGAGTCAACTTCATCGACAGCTTCAATCTTTTCTGGGGCCATAGACAACTGTTTAAACTGGATGGCCTCCACCCAAACAAACTTGGTGTAAGAGTGCTAAAGGACAACATCTATTTTTCACTCCGTCATCCTTCAGTGAAGTGTGCCAGGCCACCCAACATGAATGACACACACACACCTGGACAAAGTATGAGTGACCACAGGACTTCACATCAGCTTCAGAGTCGTCATGTGGTCGACACATCCCACAAGGACACTGACAACGCTACACAACCACAACAAGCACTGCTCATGGACACCATCCCGGCTGAGCCCTGCCCACACAGCTCATCACAGACAGAATGTGACGTACTACAACAGCTCCAAGACTCAGCGCCGAAGGACGACTTTCTGGTAAACAGCCAGGGAAGTCAGGACAACATATTTCAGCCACCGGAAACACCAGAGCCACAGCCCTGCTCACCAGACACATTATCCCTCTCTCCAGCATCTCCACTTCTAAACTTCTCACAGAAAATGGAGGAACTAGTGTATGCTGGAACCAGACTCTCCCACTCTTTTGCTGCAAGCCCCCAGATATCAACTAAAAAATGGTGGGCACCACAACCACCAAAACCTGTGGGCCCAGCTCGCCCTCCTCCTCCTTCGAGAGCTCTCCGGCCACTGCCACAACGCCAGGGCCCAAACCCTCCTCCATCTGCTGTAGGTGAACCAAAAACGACTGATAACAACTGTCAGTGATATGTGTCGGGTCCCCGCTATGATAGCAGCAACATTCAGGGATGTTTACAGAACAAGCGGGAACCCAGTGTGCCTGTAGCTTTCTCTATCTCGGTTTTATCATGTGATAGAAAGTCTAAGGCCTTCTCAAGCCATACAGCTGACCCATCTAATCTGCGGCCTATAAGGTATCAAACTAAGACTGCTCTAGAGACAAAAAGTAATGGCATCAAGTTAGCATTTTTAAACATTCGCTCACTAAAAAATAAATCATTTCTGATCAATGACTTAATAACCACATACAACCTGGATTTTATGTTTCTAAAAGAAACATGGCTTGAAGACAGCTGCAGTGTAACAGTCCTAAATGAAACAGCCCCCCTTAACTTTACTTTCATGAGTGTCTGCAGAGCCGTTAGGAGAGGCGGCAGTGTAGCTGCTTTATTTAAAGATGTCTATCAATGCAAGCAAGTGTCATTTGGTCAGTAGTTTGTCTTTTGAATATCTAGGGATTGTGCTGAAAGGTGCTCTACACATTCTATTTATCATTATTTACAGGCCTCCAAAATATTCTCCAGCCTTTGTTGAAGAGTTCACAGAACTGTTATAAATGATTTTTTACTCAGAGTTTGACTGTTTTGCTATTGCAGGGGATTTTAATATTCACATAGAAAATCCAGAAATCAAAACCACAAAAGAAATAATAACTGTTTTAAACACTTTTGACCTGGCTCAGCATGTGCATGGACCCACACACAATCGTGGACACACTCTTGATTTACTCATTAGTAAGGATCTAAACATTTCATCCATTGTCATTAAGGACGTAGCAGTATCTGATCGCTTCTGTATTTTCTTTGATATATTGATCTCTGCTGAATCTAGATCCTTCTCTGCCAGAAAGAGATGCATTAACGCAAGTGCAAAACACTAGTGTTCTATTTATGAAGGCTATACTTCAATGCCAAGCATTTCTGCTGCCTCTGTTGATCTTCTCCTGAAGTCCTTTAACATTGAAACCAGTGAAAGTCAGTAAGACGACTGGCAGACAAAAATCATCTTAGAGAAAATCAATAGCAGTACAGAGTATGAAAAGATAATGCAGAAAAGCTGAGCGGACTTGGCGGAAGACGAAACTTGAAATTCACTATAGCATCTATAAAGACAGCCTTCATGCTTTCAGTGTGGAACCAGCCACAGCAAGACAGAAGTTCTTCTCAAACCTTATAAACAGCAACCTAAACAACACTCGAACTCTTTTTGCTACCGTTGAGAGACTAACAAACCCCCCAAGTCAGATTCCCAGTGAGCTGCCTATCACAGCTATGCTGATGATACCCAGATTTACCTAGCCTTATCGCCAAATGACTACATCCCCATTGATTCCCTCTGCCAATGCATTGATGAAATTAACAGTTGGATGTGCCAGAACTTCCTTCAGTTAAACAAGGAGAAAACTGAAGTCATTGCATTTGGAAGCAAAGAGGAAGTTCTTAAGGTGATTGCATACCTTGACTCTAGGGGTCAAACAACTAAAAACCAAGTCAGGAATCTTGGTGTGATTCTGGAGTCAGACCTTAGTTTCAGTAGTCATGTCAAAGCAGTAACTAAATCAGCATACCATCTCAAAAACATTGCAAGAATTAGATGTTTTGTTTCCAGTCAAGACTTGGAGAAACTTGTTCATGCCTTTATCACAAGCAGGGTGGATTATTGTAATGGTCTCCTCACTGGCCTTCCCAAGAAGACCATTAGACAGCTGCAGCTCATCCAGAAAGCTGCTGCCAGGATTCTGACTAGAACCAGAAAATCTGAGCATATCACACCAGTCCTCAGGTCCCTACACTGGCTTCCAGTTATATTTAGAATTGATTTTACTCGTTTATAAATCACTCAATGGCCTAGGACCTAAATACATTGCAGATATGCTCACTGAATATAAACCTAACAGACCACTCAGATCATTAGGATCGAGTCAGTTAGAAATACCAAGGGTTCACACAAAACAAGGGGAATCCGCTTTTAGCTATTATGCTGCTCGCAGTTGGAATCAGCTTCCAGAAGAGATCAAATGTTTTGTTTTAATTTTTTTTGTTTTATTGTTGTGATTATTGTTTTTATGATTATTCTACTGCCTCTTTGTGAATTATTGTTGTGATTATTGTTTTTATGATTATTCTACTTCCTTTTATGTAAAGCACTCTGAATTACCTTTGTGTATGAAATGTGCTATATAAATAAACTTGCCTTGCCTTGCCTTAGTGAGACTGTGAGCAGTACGGTTAATGTCTGTGGCCTCAGGATACAGTTTCTAAATTAAATTTGAATCTTGCATATCCTCTTCTTTTGGCTTATCTGTGTCCACTCAAGTTTGAGTTTCAACATAGTCTTTGATACGATCCTCAATTGCTCCTACAACTGCTTCCAGCACTTCTGTTTGGGCCAGCGCAGCAGCTTGTTCCTTTTCGTGTTGGAGCACTTCCAAATCTGCCTCCATTTTAGCCTTGTCCACTTTATGGGTCATTTCTAATTTAATTTTGTCCAGTCTTATCACATTATCCTTCTTTACAAACTGTACACAAGTTTGTGCTGCTTCTGCTTGAGCCCATGCAGTGGCTGCTGCAATGCTGACTGAAATCCTTGATGACCATGATGATCATGAGGATTTTGACGTTCGTGATGAATGGAAGCGTTTTGAGCCTGCATTTTCCTCTGCAGAGGCTGTAAGCTTCTCATCGTTGTTCATAGTGCACATGTGACTGCAATCTTGTAACTTGATTTGCTTGTAGGATTATCATCTTTTTACTGTACTGTTCTCATTGCACGTGTGAATGCAATTCAACAGCCAGCCAAACTCCACCCATAAATTATCGGAGCGTCAGGATTCATCTTAATTTCTTGTTTAATAAGATGCCAGCGAGGTGTACATTATGGATTAAGAGTAAAACTGTAAAAAACAGCAAACAAACAATAATCCAAATAATCATACAACTAAAGTTAGCATACAAGTAGCGGTGTTACTTATATCTCCATAAAGGCTCAAATATTACTGATGTAATCAACTTGCTCAAATAAGATTATCATATAAACAAAAATAGCAATGAAAACAGATTTTAGCTCATATAGACAAGTTGTTTTATCAAAGGCTATGCTAACAGCTAAAGGCTATTACTAGAATCACATCAAATGAAAGCTTTGAAAGTACTCATCACAAATATGTGCACATATACAGTACTGTGCAAAAGTCTTAGGCCACTAGTATTTTCATCAGCTAAAAAATGGTTTAAAGTCAGTTAAAGTCGGTCTTTTGCTGTAGTATGTCAGTAGGAAATATCAGATTACATTTCTAAACATTCATTTTGCCATTAATCGTAATAATCCAGTGAGATTTTTGTTTGCAAAAGGAGTCTGACAGCGGGTGCTCTGCACAGAGATCTGATCTCATCATCATCCAGTCTGTCTGGAATGAAATGAACAAACAGAACAAACTCAGACAGACTAAATCCAGAAGAACTGTGACAAAGTCTCCAGGATGCTTCAAGAAACCTACCTGCAAAGCTGCAGCACTGGTAAAAGTTTTAGGCACTTGTGTAAAAATGCTGTAAAATGAGGATGCTGTCATAAATAGATTTTCTTTATCAATTACATTCTATTAACTAAATGAAATCAACATTTGGTGCGACCATTCTTTGCGTTTACAGCAGCTTTTGCCCTAGGTGCACTTGCGCAAAATTTTTCAGGTAGCTTTGCAGGTAGGTCTCTTGAAGCATCTTGGAGATGTTGCCACAGTTTTGGATTTACTCTGTTTCAGTTTGTTCTGTGTCTTCATGTCATTCCAGGAAGACTGGATGATGATGAGATTAGATCAGTGTGGAGCACTGGCTGTTGTCAGACTCCTTGTGCAAGCAAAAATCTCACTAGATTATTACAATTAATGGCAAACAGAATGTTTGGAAATGTAAACCAATATTTTTTACTGACACACTACAGCAAAAGATAGACATAACTTACTTTAAACCATTTTTTAGCTGGTGAAAATACTAGTGGCTTAAAACTTTTGCATAGTACTGTACGTATAATCAAGTGTTACGTAATTCAGAATTAACTTACAGATGATGCTTTTACAAACAAAAACAAAGAATGGCATCCAAAGATCGAGAACTGTCTGCATGAGTGATGTGATCCACTTTGAACTCACTTCGCGTAGAACTGCCAGTAGGTGGCGCCAAAGTAAAAAATAATAAACTTGGAGCAGAACGTCTCAGGTTATGTATGTAGCCCTGGTTCCCTGAGATGGGAACGAGACACTGTGTCCTCTAGAGGTCGCTATGGGGAACACCATCTCCGTGACCCGTGTCTGAAGCCTATATGCAAAAAAGACAACAGTGTTGCCCGGCGACAGCCTATGACGTCACTTCCAGCGCGACTTGTCACTGCCGGTGCGTCACTACCGGTGCGACCACGGTATAAAAGGACACTGGTAGAACACAACATTCGCTTCTTCGTCTGAAGCTTACGTCCGAAGCATGGCGACGAGACTAGAGGACGCAGTGTCTCGTTCCCTTCTCCGGGAACCAAGGTTACATACGTAACCTGAGACGTTCCCTTTCGAGGAACTCGAACTGCGTCCTCTAGAGGTCGCTATGGGGAAAGGTTATACCCACGCTGCCATGCTGAGGGGAGTGCATGCCATCATAGAGGCGAGCACTAAGTACCAACTGCCTTAAGCTTATGGGAGTTGCCCCTGAGACGTAGTGACGGCTGTCAGTGACATTATCCCCTTCGGCCAAAAAGCCTGAGCTGCATATCCAAGACTTACCTGAAAGGGGTCGGAATGCTGGACCCGGGGTAGAGCTCAAAGCTTGGAATTAGAAGATATTCCTTTCAGGGGATATGGCTGAATGCCTAGGGTTTCACCTAGGTTTGGCCTGTCACATAGGGGGCTACCGTGGGCTCTGCATAGGTTCCCTCAGAAACCGTCCTACAGAACATAGGTAGCAACACCCTGCTCAGGATGCGCAAGTAGAGTGGTATCCAAGGTGTCCGGGAACAACCAACTCAGAGAATGGGCACGAGTTTGCGCGTGAACCCATATCATAGAGGGTGCGCATGAACTAGCGCAAGTATTACCGTTACTTTAGCCTGGCAGATGCTCACAAGGAGTGGGACTCAAGGTGACCGGGGTTTTAACCAACTCAAGAAAGGGTACGGGCCATAAGCGCGTAAATCCCTACCGTAAAGGATTTTAGAATGGATGCAGAACTCTGGTGCATTCCATACCACAATGTGGATTTTAGAAAAGTGCCCCAGGGTTCACGTGTGCACTTACCATATACATGGATTTGAGAAAGCGCCCAAGGGTTCGTGTGGGCCTTACCATAAAAATGGATTTTAGAAATACCGCTTGGAAACGGTGTGCTAGTAGATGACCCTCAGAATGAGGGGAGCTCTGCAGGCTTTCCAAACAAGGCTCCAAGGGGAAGGCAGTAAGGGCGAACCTCAGTTGCCCAGTTGGGGCAATGCTCAGAGCAGACCCTCAAGGTGAGGGGAGCATCGCTACTCCAGACAGGCAGTTAGCCGCAGCTAGCTGTCTGATAATACTGCCATGGAGCCGAACCCTAACCTGGTAGGAGGACCGAAGCCCGAGATGTAGTGCTGTAGTGGGGACCTGAAGGCCAGGAGTGGCCATGGTCGTTTCGAGGTGGATATGACTAAGGCGATCCAATTAGACAAGCAGGCCATAACCATAGTCAAAGACCAGAGGGGGGTGCTTGAAGAGGACCTACCTAACAGAAAAAGAAACGCAACAGACAGGTCCCAGAAATACAGCAGAAGAGGCTAGACACATAACAGGGTCGTACTCACCCACCGTGGTTCCCACGCATGACTCCAGTTAGCCCAGGTGGACCTTCTTGAGAAGCTTGCCCAGACCACCATAGTGGGCCATCTACTTACAACCCTAACAGGGGAGATAGCACCATCTAGGCAGGGGCACCGGGAGACCGCTGCTTAAAAACCCTAGGAAGGGGAGCAATCACAGAGTTAACAAAAAGGTACATAGTCCATGTGCCTAAGAAGGCTACCAGAAGGGAACCAGCTGAGATTAACCTGTCCACAAAGAGTGGACTGTCTACTTACAACCCTAGCAGGGGAGACAGCACTGTGGGTAAGAGCTCAAAGAGGCCGCAACTTAGAAACCCTAGGAAGGGGAGCAATCACTGAGCTAGCACCTAGCTATCCTCAGATAGCTGGCTGTAGGAAAGGGGACCATGCAACTGCCAAATCCACCAGCAGTGGACTGTCAAACTATAAACCCAAAAAGGGGAGACAGCACCATCTCGGCAGGTTCCACAAGCTGCTATCAAGAACACCAAACAAGGGTCTTAACTAGCACTAGGGCTGTGCAAACAATTGGATGCAACCACCACGCGCATCCCGGCAGTAATGCCGGCCTCGCGACCAGCCACAAACCCCCACCACATGCAGCCAGACGGAGCGCACAGAACCACACAGAGCCGCAGCCCACCGACAAGCCGCGCAACACCGCGCAGCTCACCAGCGAACCACGGCACCGGGCAGCACATGCAGCCCCACCCGACAGCAGGTGACAGTTTATCCATGACCAACTGGCATTTGCATCCAACCATTCGCACAGCCCCAAACAGCACATAGCTATCCTCAGACAGCTATGCTTCCAGGGAGGTCCCCTTTATTTTCTGTCCATAAACCTGAATATTGGCAGAAAATTAATACCACAACCGCAACGCGCAGCATAGCTGAACACGCTATGCCCACGTGCCAGACTCCCCCAGGAATCAAGCGGAATGGAGCCGCTGCCGCGAATGCGTTGTTTATGCCGCGAGAGGCGAACGCACTCATGCAAATTCGGGTATACAGTGAAGACTCACCTCCCTTATTTGCGAATGCATCGCAGTTTGAAGCTCAAAAAATGCATCCATCCTTCATAAATGTACTCTGCATAGCTCCAGGGGGTTAATAAACACCTTTTGAAGTGAAGCATATTTTACACTTTATAAAGTAAAAAGTAAAAAAATAAAAAATGTCTCCTGGTAGAGGCTTGGTAGGACATGCTGGAAGGTCTGCTAAGAGAGCAGTACAGTATCACTCAAAAAATAATTCTTTAAACTAACTTCATTCAATTATGGACAGTGGTTCCACGCAACCAAATTGTTTTTTATAAACATGAATGGAATTTTTTTAATCTATGCAAACTCTTTGTGTTGTGACAACACAATTGAATGAGGAAGAATTTATGTAGTAATGTCCAACCAACTCAATTTATTCACATCCCTGTAACTTGTTTTAAGTACATCCCTGTACATCCCTGTAACTTGTTTAACTAAAAAAATTGGCCAAATGTGTTTCACTTTATCAACATAAAGAGGTTTGTTTTAAACAACTAATTTAAACTATGGACAGTGGTTCCATCCAATTGGTTCTAGTTAGTTTAACTAAATGATTTCTAGTTAAAGTTACTCCCTTCAACAAAGCATTTTTGTGTGACTATCTTGCAATGAGTCATAAAAGACAAGATGTCACAAATGATTAAGTATATTTGTTAAACAAGAACAATAACTACAGTTACAACCACATTACAAAATTACAGAAATATTAAACTACTGTCATTTTCTAATTGGCATATAAAGATAACCAATCTAACCTTAATCCAGGAAAAGGAACTGGCTCCAGATATAACTTCTGCAGTACTCCAAATGTGTACCTGATTACAGGAGTTCAAGTTTAGTCCATATATCAGTCCAATATTTTTTCACTGGGTATACTGCTAAGGTCCTGAAGAACTTTATCTTTCAACACTCCAACATCTGCTGGGCTGTCTTCAGTATCTGCACCTTCAGATTTTATCACATAGATTCCCATGAGTCTTTTGGAGTGCTGCCGTCTGTATCCTAGAGAGGATATTTATAAGGATGGAGTACTCAAATTCTTGCGTATTAACTTTACCATAGCATTTATCATCCTTGAAAATACCAACAAAAATAAATAAATAAATACATAAAACATCTTGAAAAAATGTCAGTCATTCATCTATTATTCTGTCTGATCATTTCCTTACGGGAAATACAGGCAATCAGCTCAGATGGAATTCTAACTAATATTACAAAAAAATTAAACCATAACAGTACTGAACCAGATCAGCACACAAAGCCACTGTCCTGCAGTGTTTAGCAATATACCCAAAAATTAAAATTCTGTCATTAATTACTCACCCTCATGATATTCCAACCCCACAAGGCCTTCATTCATTTTCAAAACACAAATTAAGATATTATTAATGAAATCCGAGAGCTTTTCTGCATAGACAGTAATGCAACTGAAATGCTCCCAGACCACAAACGTAGTAAGGACATCAGTAAAACAGTCCATGTGACATCAGTGGTTCAACCATAATTTTACAAAGCAGCGAGAATAATTGTTAAATAAAGTAGTTATTTTTGTTTCTTTGCCCACAAAAGTATTCTCATAGCTTCCTAAAATTATGGTTGAACCACTGATGTCACATGGACAATTATATCGAAGTCCTTACTACGTTTTGGGGCCTAGAAATATTTCAGTTTTGCTGATGTCTATTTCTGTCTGACTTTTTTGTTACAGTTTTTCTCAGTCGCTTTGGTGCATTTCTCAAATCATCCTTAACATTTGCAAAGAAGTATGTGCATTTCTCAAAACAATTCGTACAAACAGCACAACACAATGGATTACCTGCAAAAGCCTGTAACTTACTCAAAATCTTTAGTTCATCTATCAAAAATTAAGTATGCATGTCAATGAACATATCAGTGCCATCAGAATGAAAAGTCCTTGTGTCATTGTTCACAAATAACATAGTCAAAATGCTTAGTCATGTTGTCAATCAAACAGTCTACTCTATTAGCATTACCTGATGTAAACTACAGCAATAGTTTGCATGACAGTTACTGTATTGAAGTGCAGAAGGCTGCAATTCTTATGTGTGCCATATATCCATTTCAAAAGCACAAATGTACACATTACTGTATGTGAGATATTGATTGAAAGAGACTGGATAGGACAAAAAAAAAAAAAAAAAAAAAGAAAAGAAAAAAAAAAAACACACATTACAGAGTCACTGTGATAGGTAAGAAAAAGAAATATCCCTGATAGTACACGAACATCACTAAGACGTCTATTTTACATCTACATTTACATCTGCAAGATTTATTTTTTAGGGTGTTCACTCATCTGCACGTTTCCTACCAGGTGTCAGATAGACTGTTATTAGATGTCTTTACTGTAAGATGTTTATGATTTAGAGTGTATGTAAAACTGACATCTTACAGATGTCTGTCGGATGTTTGTACATTGCAGATGCACAAAAGCGAAAAAACAAAATTAGAAAGGCAAACACAGGAACCACCCCTTAGGCAGAACTTTGCTTTTGCATACAGCACTGTATGAGGAATTTCAGAGAACTGGTTTGTTATTGGTTAATCTACATTCCCTTATTAGTGAAAATCAAGATTCACCTGCACAATGCATGGCAAATTTACAAATAGACTAACAGGAGAAAATGTGTAGAAAATATACTTGACAGTTTATAACAACTATATCAACCATTTTGCATTTAATGACTTAGTGGCCGGTGAGAGAATGTTTTAAAGGGGTCATCGAATGCAAAACTCACTTTTACATGTTGTTTCAACATAAATGTGTGTTGGCAGTGTGTGTACACAGCCACCCTATAATGATAAAAATACACACAGTGGCATTTTTTTAATCTTTACAAGTAATATGCCCTGTGGCGAGGAGGGGGGGGCTTGGTTTAGCAGAGACTGCAGCGGGAAAGAGCGGTCGGAGACGAGTGGTGAGAAAGTAGGTCAAGTGCGAAATGACATCCACCTGTTTCTCCTTACAGTGATTGGCGTGGGGAGACCGTAAAAGTCCATGGGAGAATGGGGGAGACAGAGAGAGAAACAGACTGAGGACTCGTGGCCAGGAGACTGAACTGCTCAACAGAGTTTTGCCAAGTATAGTTGTGTATTTGTGTTGCCGGTTATGCGCAAGAGCGCACACTTTATTTCGAACTGTGATTTTCTGAATAAAAGAACCACAAGCCTCAGTCACACCAACTCTGACTTCTTCCTTCCCTCTTACGAACCTTACCACATGCCCTTTTTCAAATCAGGTCATTCTCAGCTTCTTACTGGTGTGACATCACACCGACCAAGGCCGCTCCCACGATAGTTGAGTGACATGACCGTCTTACCTTAGACCCGCCCTAAATGAGCCGAGTGAGAGCTGAGAACAGTCCGACCAACATTATTGTGTCAACTCCGGTGCAGGGGGAAGACAGTATATGAGTATATGGGTGTTTTTTTTTACACTACCACTGAGAAATTTAAACGAAAGTATGTTATAGACTTCTTATTAAGACCCTAAAGAATCATATCAACTTGTGGAAAATGGACATCCAATGACCCCTTTAATAAGTTTAAAAAGTTTTTGTTGAGTGCAGTTGTTCTTACCCGTGTAGTGGGAACCAAGAGAGTTTAATGCTTTGTCCAAGGACTCTTCTTCGGTTTGCAGTGTGGATCCATCCATTGGCAAAGACAGCTGACACCAATGGGCCTATGGTTATTCTGTCAGTCTCATATTCTGCACAAATCTGTAAACACATGTTTACAGTACAATTTGTTAGAACACCCATACATGGTTTAACAACAAACACAAATTCAATTATCAAAAAATGTATTTATTTGGGTGAATGATGATTAGTGTCATGCTTATTATTTTAAAAGGGTGGACATGATCTGGAGCATATTTAAAGTCATAAAATGACTGTAAAAAGCATGATTTACAGTTCAGGCACAGCTTTTCACAAAAACAAGAAGTTTATAAAATTATAAACATCACATTTCTGCCTTCAAACTATTTTTAAGAAAACGGATGAGTCAAAAGTAGCAATTACACCCACACACACACACCGACACACACACACAGTTATACATATGAAAAGTTCATTTGCAAAAACAAATAGCTATGTTTCTGAATGACAGACCCAATAAATTGTAACTCTAGGCCCAAATGACATGTTTTCATGGCCCCAGTTAACCAGCACTTGATTTGGGCACATAAAGAATTCTGCATTCTGCTGGTTCAGTGACGTTGAAGTATTAAATTAAAGAAATTTAATTTAAAGAAATTCTAACAACAAGACATTTTTTGCTACTCAATGGTTTCGAATTTCGAGGCAATTTGGTTAGTGCCTAAAAAGTATCAAAATTGATACCCAGCCCTACCCAAAGTTGAAAATGATCTTGTTTTACTCACCCCCATGCATTTCAAAATGTTTTTCTTTCTTCTGCAGATCACTTTTGGAGGTTTTTTTTTGTTTGTTTGTTTTAAAGAAAGTGAATGCATTTAAGTGCATTCCAACATTTTAATTATCAAAAATTGAATGTAAAAAGCATAAAGGTAATCCATAAGGATCCAGTTAATAAAAACAAAGCACTAGGGTTTAACTATAAACTTTTGCTTCTGCTTAAAATGACAATGATTGTCATTACATTGCATAATGCACATTTCTTTAAAAGTGCTTCCCCTCATACAATAAAATTCAGACATCTTTTCATGCAGCCGTTTTAGACTGATTTTGTTTTTAAATGGTCATTGGTTAATTTTTTCACCGCTTACCATATAGAAACTGAAAATTATACACAAAGAACCATTTAAAAAAAGAAAGAAAGAAAGAAAGAAACAGCTGCATGAAAAGAAAATACAGATTTTGTTGTATTATCACATGGCATAAAAAGACTTGTCTATGCTGATTACAGATTTAATAATATTAATAATAATAATTTCCACATATTTTCCAATAAAAGTTCCACACCTGAATTGCCATGTTTATCTGCTGCAGATCTCCACAGTCTTTTAATACGACCTGAAACCAAAAAATAAAAATAAAAAAAATAAAATAAACCTTTTGTATTTCATTCAGACATTACAGCCCATGTTCTACTGAGACAATGATCTGGAAGCAGAGCAGGAAAGGTTAACAGTGATGATTTGGTCTGCCATGTGACTTTAGGTTCATAGAAAGTACATTTGTATTACTTACTCTGACTTGGCTGCATCATATTACTATCTACAGTAGGAGTGTAACTGTCCATGATAAATGCAATTTTCATAATCAACAATCCCATATGTAATGACAATTTCCTCAGGCCTCACAATGTTTGTTTCATTCCTCATCAAAACACAAAGATTATAATTATTATTACTTATAAGATTAACATATGCACTTTAACATTACCATGCTGCATTTATATTCATAATCAAAGTATACAGCCTACTGAATTCACTCTCAAAACGTTTTGATACGATAAGGTTAGCCACTGTATCATTTCTAGCTGTTCTAATCTTCTGAACCTGGACAATCACCAGATGGAGACTGCTTTAGCTTTCACTTTCATTTCACTTTTACTCTTCATATTAACTGCGCCTGTGTGTACAGAACAGCCAGTGACGTAAAGAACACATCAAACAAATATCTTCTCACTGTAAATCCTAATAAGTTCAGCTTCTAGTTCAGCTTTTAGGATTTACCACTGTAAATCCTAATAAGTTCAGCTTCTAGTTCAGCTTTTAGGATTTACCACTGTAAATCCTAATAAGTTCAACTTTAAGAATATCACAATAATAAAAATTAGCTTTTAAAACATCTGTGTTCTTATAATACTCTTTACAGACTTCTTGACTAAACAACACTTTGTTGTCATAACATTATCTGGACCTACTGGAACACCGTTAAACAATAGAGCATTTTCAGAATGGCATGCAAACAGAACAGCAAAAATAAAATACAGGCCTTTAAAACCCATCCATGACAATTCTTCCCTACATTATTGCCTTTATTGCATCCACAATGAAGGCATGTCTTCTGGTAGAACTGTGAGCAGGTGTACAACTGCTTCACTGAAGTCTGCATCCACATCCTAAGTAGAGAAATAAAATAGGTACAGTGTGAATTTCTTCATTTCAATACTGGAAATGTTCTAAAAGCATACATTGACAAGGAATTTTTAATGCTTTTAATTTATAAGCAAATTGATTCATATTGATAACCAGAGTGAGCGTACAATGATCTGTGCAAACATCAAGTACAAGGAAATGTGTAAATTATCATTTGTGTCAACTACTACTGCATGCCTTGTCTTGGAAGTCTTGGAATATTACACACACGTTCCATGGACTACATTTTTTGTACATTGTTTTCAACATCATAGATGTGAATTTACAGAACTTTTTTTTTTTCTTTTTAATGATATGCTATTTGTACTGCATGACCCACCACTTAGAATTTAGAGCATTTTCTCTCTTGTTATGGAGTGATGAATCACACCCATCATGTACAAGATTTTATCTTAAAGGGTTTGTTCACCCAAAAATTAAAATTATCCCATGATTTACTCACCCTCAAGGCATCCTAGGTGTGTATGACTTCATTATTTCAGACCAATCCAATCAGAGTAACATTAAAAAAATGTCCTGGCTCTTCCACGCTTTCCATGGCAATGGGCGGGTGTTTCTGTTCAACAGTTCAAAAGGAGTGCAAGAAAGTGCATCCATCAATAATAAAATGTGCCTCACACAGCTCCGGGGGTGAATAAAGGCCTTCTGTAGTGGACTGATGCATTTTTGTAAGAAAAATATACACATTTAAAACGTTATAAACACTTTTCTCTCACTTCCACTATCTGTCATACGTGCAAGCCTTTCCTGGTGGATGTTGCAGGACGTTTGTGTAGTGCATGCGCTGGTGTAAATATGCTAGTCAAAATGCGTGTTTGTGTATAGTAGCAAAGGAAGCAAAGTTTCCTTACTTTAGCCGTGTGAGGCACGTTTTATTATGGATGGACGCATTTTATTGCACTTCATTAAACTGTTGAACAGAAACACGCACCCACTGATATTATAAAGCTTGAAAGAGCCAGGATATTTTTTAATATAACTCTGATTGTATTGGTCTAAAAAAGTCATATACAATAGGGCTGCACGATAAATTGCATGCGATTGTCATGTGCATCTTGTCAGTAAAGACGGTTATGTGATTAGTAGTAAATCTCCATCACATGCATTCAGATGGAGCGGAATTTAATACACAGAGCCTTAGTTCGCTGACAAGCTACGCAATGTCACGTTCATACTCCCAGATGAATCTAAGATCTACGAAACTAAGGCTCTGTGTATTAAATTCCGCTCCATCTGAATGCACGTGATGGAGATTTACTACTAAACACAGAACCATCTTTACTGTCGAAATGCGCATGATAATCACGTGATTTATTGTGCAGCCATAATATACACCTAGGATGCCTTGAGAGTAAGTAAATAATGGGCTAATTTCCATTTTTGGGTGAACTAGGCGCTTCCCAGCAGGCACAGGACGTCAATATGACGTCAGATTGACGTTGGACCCCAACGTTGGACAGACGTGGTATTTTGGTTGAAAATGAAAATCGGGTTGACGTCAGATCCCAACGTCAGTTTGACGTCAATCTCCAACGTTGGACAGACGTTGCATTTTGGTTGAAAATGAAAATCGGGT